>NC_090400.1:30619651-30920024 GCF_036365525.1 Heterodontus francisci | reverse complement strand
CTGGAAAGAGACAGCTCAGTTCTGGAGAGATAAGAAGCAGAATAAGAATAGAGCTTTTTGGGCATAGAGCCAGTGATAAACTCCAGAGAACAACCATCGTGGAAGTGGAAGACCCTGCGTAAGCAATGCGGCGACAACGTAAGAGAGAGAGAGAGAACAGAACACCTGGCCAGCATCAACTCTCCCTTTTTCAGGTATTATCATTTGTTTTCTGTGACTAGGTCAGGGAAAGGTCAGAGGAACCTAGTGGGTGTGCTTATCAATTTTAGCTCGCTTTGTTATTAACTGTATAACTCAGTTTGAGTTGCATGCTTTTGTCTAACTAAGTGTATAAGCCTTATTCTTACATTGTACAACAACGTGAATAAACTAAATTGATAGTTAAAGAAAGGACTGAGTTTCCTCCTCTTTGTACTAAGCCATTAACTGTAGCCAGTGGATTGAGTGGAGGGTGGCTCTCCTGTAAGCCGATATCCCAAACACCCAGCCTGAGCCTGAGTTAAGAGTTCTTAGTCCCACGTTACGGCCAGGATCAAGTGGGTGCAGGGAATAAAGGTGCCAAGGGGGAGTTGACTCTGCTCCACGGTTTACAGTGATTTGTCCAGACTCTCCCAAGTACTGTTGTCTAAGACCTCCATGATAGAGGACAGGAAGGACTGGGTGGCCATGCTGTCTGTGGGCTTCACGTCGTACAACCCAGCATAAAAGGATTATCCAATCCTTAGTACGTCAGGCTGCAATGGCATTACCAAGCCATCTTCTTCCTTCTGGTTGCTGATTGCAGAGTTCTCTCTGTGCAACTTTTGTAAGAAGAAGCATGAGCACATCTCATCCTGCTCCATGGAACGGACTCTGGACCGGAAGATAATCTTGGAGGCCTCTGTGGCAAAGAGCGAGGCCTGATGGCTCTTCACCTCTTGGATGTCATCCTTGATCTCGACCCCCATCAACTGCAGCAGAAGCAGATTCTGCATTCTTTTCTGGAGTCAGGGCATTTCCCTCTCTTGCCTTCTGAACACAATTGAGGATGAAGAACCTCTTGATGTTCACCTTGATTGCTTCCCACCAGTGTGACTCAAAGAAGGTCTTCATGGTTCTCGAACCTCTGTAATCCCTTATGATTTCCTCAATGTTTTCTGGGGTTGGCAGTTTCACATTGAGCTTCCATGACACCTCCCCGCCACCGCCCCACGCCACCGCCCCCTGCCCCGCCAACCTTTTAGTCTTCCTGTAAGTGACAGACCGCCAGTCGGAGGCATTGGTCAGAAACGAACACTGACTTGATGTCGGTGGATTTGACCACGAATGCTTGGGAAACCAGGAGGATGTCTATCCTGCAACAGACGGACCCGTCTCAATCAAGTGTATCTACATGGTGCTCCTTCTGCAGGGTTGCTGAAGATGTTGTGCAGCTAAGTGTCATTTACCGTTTCCATCAGGAATCTGAATGTGGTGTCCATTTGGCTGTCGATCCTGCCAGATAGTACAGCTACATCGATGATGCAGTTGAAGTCACCACCTAGAATGACTGGCCTGGATGTCACCAGCAGCAGTGGGAGCTACTGGAGGATGTCAGCCGCTCGCTGTTTAGAGCCAGGGCGTACACGTTGATTAACCGGAGCAGAGCATTTATGTACATTATGTCTGCTACGAGTAGACGACCACCTACCACTATCTTAACTTTGGAGATGGTGAAGGTGCCTCCCAGCAGTAGAATACCCAAGCCGGGTGAACAGAAATCATTTCCCCCTTACCAGATCAATGGCCCGTGGGACCACCATCATGATCACTACTCCCAGCTTCCCAGAGCTGAGGTACACTGGGAGTTTCACTATTACCAGCTTCCTGGAGCTGGGGTGAGCTGGGAGTTTCACTACTTCCCGCTTTCCAGAGCTAGGGTGCACTGGGTGCTTCACTATTCCCAACATCCCCGAATTGGGGTACGCTGGGGGTTTCACTATTTCCAGCTTCTCAGAACAGGGGTGTGCTGGGCATTTCACTATTCCCCGCTTTCCAGAGCTGGGGTGCTCTGGGAGTTTCACTGCTCCCCGCTTTACAGAGCTGGGATACGTGGGAGTTTCACATTCCCGGCGTCCCGGAGCTGGGGTGCGCTGGGTGTCTCGCCGCACTCAGCACTTTGGAGTTAGGGCGCACTAAGCCCTTGGCTGCTTCCAGTGTTTCAGAGCTGGGAGGTTCTTTAACTGATGTCATCTTTCTTGCCCTTTCCCATCTGATGAAGAGCCGCCTCTGTCATCTGTTTCAGATGAGGGTGGTGGTCTGTTCCCTTTTTTGGGTCTGCTTCTTTGTGGTTTTCCCCTTAACCACTTGCCACTTTCCCAGTTGTCCCTCTGATGACTCCTCTTCCATTGATTTTATCCGCTGAGGAGGAGGCTCAGGCACAGGTTTGGTGTCTGGCAGCTTGCTGAAGCTCCCTTTTCCTTCTTCTTCTTGGCCCTCTTTGTGTCGTTCTTTGACATGTTTTTTTCTCACAGCGTGGCTTAGTGGGAGAAGAGTTACTGGTTTCCTTCACAGCAGCCATGTTTGCCTTTCCTTCTTCATGCCCCTCCTTGGTTCTCGCCGCCTGTGCATATCTGAGGCAGCGTTTGGGGCAGGTTTTGTAGAGGTGGCCTGCCCCACCACACAGGTTGCAGCACTTACTCTGCTTGCAGTCCTTTGTCTGGTGGTCTGCCTGCTTGCAGCTCTTGTCAATGACTGTAGTGCAGTTGGCCACCACATGACCAGATGTGCCGCACGCGCAACAAACTCTGGGCTGCCCTGCGTAAACTAAGTAGCCCCGACATCCCCCAATAACAAAGCTGAAGGGAGGGTGAAGGATGGCTCCATTGGTGTCCATCTTCAAGGTCACCTTAACCTGCCATTTGTTGGTCCCCATCCTGAGAGGGTCCTTGACCTTAGTGCTGTTCCCAGCCACCTCAATGTGCCTGGTGAGGAAAGTGAGCATATCCACGACAGGAATACGGGAGTTGTAGAAATGGGTGGTCGCAATGCGGTTCCGTGGCAACGGGAGGATAAACAGTGGCTCCGCAGTGAGGATCGACAGCGGTGCTTGGTTTCCTCACTCCTTGAACACATTCAGGAATTTCTCACATTCCGCCATGTTTTTAAATGTGACTTTGAAGTATCCAGCAATGTGGAACTCCTGCAGGCAGAAGATCTCCGCAGCTTCAAATCCACAGCAAACAAACAGGACTTGATTAACAAAAAAGATCTGGTCCATGGGTGCACCTGCTTCACTGTTTTTCACCACTACCATAATGGTGTTACACACCCTTTGGTTTGGAGCTCAGGTGTTGGTTGTAGCCCTAAAGTTTTCACAGCATAAGCACCAAGGCCTGAGCCAGCCCAGAAACAACAACCACGGGAGAGCTCCAACACGAAAGGGTGTAAGTCCTAAACCAGCACTGAAAACTCCCCAAAACTAAAACCCAAAGAACAATATCTCACACCCGTTCTGGAAGAACCATCAAGGTCTCTCCCCTGCGAGTCTATGCCAACACAGAAAACAAATAGATGCACAAACAGATATAGTGGCCCGCATCAACCACTCATTCATTCTGCCCACAGAGGTGCAGTGTGGCAGGACTTGCTGCACAAGGATGCTCCACACCTTTCAGCTGATTATCCAGCTGGAAAGCCATTACCGTAATGTTTGCAGGTACCTTGGCCTCTGTAAGACCCTTTACCTGGTCTAATTGGTTCTAGCCTTTACTCTGGGAATCAATGGTACACAACAACTTGGATATTGTTCCACGAGATGAGGTACACCTTTATTATACCACTAAGCAATAGTACACACTCACGATAATACCGGTTGCTTAGCCGTCCTGTGAGCTGGAGTCTATCTCGGCGGTCAATCTGCTGACAAATCTTCCATGTGTGACTTCCGGATGGCCGACCACACCACCCTAACCAGTGCAGCAAAGATGTTCCTGTGGGCTCTTTTTTTATACCCTTTTTTGCTATGGCCCTGTTCCATATAAGGTAAAACCTATTTTTAACTCCTTCAGTTGGTCTGCAATTATCTCATTTTTCTTTTGGAAAAACAAGGTATATGGCGACAGGCTTGCGCCTCATGTAGGAGTTTCAAGGCTCACTGCTTCAGATAACAAAGACAATTTCTCCTAATTATTATCTCTAACACCATTATCAATCTTCAGCCTGGTACAGACAGACATGTTTCTTTGAGCTCTTAATGAGCAAGGCCTGAATCTCTTCCTAGATGTTGGCTCTTTTGCATTTTAATTAGTTTTGTAGAGCTTGCCAATTCTGACAAGGCACTGTCATGACCAAAATTGACCAGCTTGCCTTGCGTTTTCAAGATCGCCATACAGTTCATTAGATGTCTTCGATCTGGGTACGCTAATGCTCTATATTGCCACCATGAGACAGACTCCACACACTCAGGACATCACCGCAATCCGTCTACATTCATCAATAAAAAAGAAATAAAATAACAGTTACATGGTGTTACAACCGACTGCTCCAGTCAAAGCCCCCAATTAAATTATACGATTCTGATTGTGGTGGGAGAAACACACTGTTAATTCAATCCCATCCCTCCACAGATCGCCTAACATATCATTTTAAACTTTCCAAATTAAAGAAAGACCCAGCCAAATTATACCATCTATTAACCCACGAATGAGGCTAACCAAACTAGGTGTTTTTAAATCAACAAATTAACTGCTTCATTAGAAAAACTAAATTTTTAAACACTATGAAGATATAAACAACATTTAAAATAGCAAAAATTAGAGTCCTTGCAAATTTACAGACCAATGTTGCTTGAAGTCCTCACAGCCATCCGATAGGGAAAAAAGGTTCTTCAACAGTAGAATAGTCCATAGTCTAATTCCAGCAGGAAGTGACGCTTTCCTTCTCCAGCGATAAATTTCTACAATTAACAACTTGCAAACACTTTTAATAGAAACAATCAGACTTTAAAGTTTTTGAGGGATAAAAGATTGTCACTGTCTAACTTCCCTTTAAATTAAATTAAGTTTAAATTATCAGAGATCTCTGTTTTGGCTTGCCTTTTTTTAGAATTTTGAGAGATAATAATGATTAAACAGTCTAAATTCTCTTCCTTCAGTTTAAATGGCCGGGAGCCCTTCTTTCAGGTGCTAACAGCTGTGTGTCTGTGTTCTGTTAGAACAGACTGTCTTCAACTAAAAAGCCAATTCAAAAATTAATTGCAACATTGTATATCCGGTCCTGGGTCCCTGAATGGCTGTTGCCGGGTAACCAGGATGCATTCTCTGAAGCTGGTTGGTTCCCTCTCCATATGGTTGTATCCAACGGCAACCAAAAATGCATTTTCTCTAACTCCTGAGGCTTGCTGGTTCTCAAAGCAGTACAGCTCCTTTTCCAGCCTTAAAGACACACCACATATTCCCCGGAGACAAAAAAACTACAGGACCATGACAATGGTTAAAAAGTGATTGTACATTAGAAGGTAAAGTAATACTTTGGCTTACACGTCCTCCAAGAAGACAGATATTGGCCTCTGTGCTGCAGTTTAAATTGAAAGAAAGCAAAACTTTTTTTAAATAAGTGGCACCTAAGCCTCTGCGATCAATTGCAAAGAATTTCCAGCCCTTTAAACTTGAATGGGTTCCTCAACTGCACATAGCAAAACTGGATACCAATTGATTGCTATGGCACAAATAATGGAAAATATGTCAGATGGCGTATTTCTATGACACTTCAATAAGTCCACCCATATATGGCTGAAGATATTGAACACCCCATCACTTCTGGAGGCAAATCTCAAATGGGGGGAGGATGATGGAGAATCAGTGGTCTGGCTTGTGCTGTTTTATCTGCATTTTGCTGGAGTTTCACTGGCTCGAGCAGAAAAGCTAGGCTGCTGAGTCTATGGCCAGAACTTTACGCCACCCCAATGAGCTGGATGGTGGCGGGTGGGTGGTGTAAAATGGAGCTGGAGGCTCCGGGAGGTTTTCCTGACCCAGTCCCGCCTCCACACCCCTTTATGTAGAGTGGGGGGGGGGGGGGGGAAGGCTCTTAAGTGGCCACTTAACGGCTACTTAAAGGCCTTCGCCCGCCTCCACGCGGATTTTACACATGGCAAGCGGATATCCTGGAGCTGGGAAAGGCCACCTGTGAAAACCAGGTGGCGGCGATTGTCCCGGGGCGGTGGGGCCCTGCTCATCGGGCACAAGTTGCCCAATGGAGGGCCGCCCCCACTACCCCAACCACCCCCAGCACCCAGCCCGCCCCCCCCTCCACTTCCCCCAACTGACCACCCTTGCCTCACCGGGGCCCGACCGATTACCCCTAGTGAGGCAACCAAAACCTACCTGTCTTTCCGGCTCCATGTCTTCGGCTGGGCTGCAGTCCCAGCAGTGGCCACTGATTCCGGTGGCGCTGCTAGAACTAGGAGCCGCCGGCCCACTGATTGGCCGGCAGCTGAATGAGGAGGGACTTCCTCCCTCAACCGGGTGAAAGTCCCGCCTCGGAAAATTTAAAGCCTAGGGACCCGTAAAATGCGGGTCGGATTCCTAGGCATGGCGGAAGTGGGTCCACCACCGACTTTTCAGTTGGTGGCCCGCTCCCGTCCGCCCAATGTGAAATCCCCGGCCTATATGGATACTTTGGATTGGTTGCTGTCCTGTGGATAGACGGCAGCCATTTGTAGCATGCATTGCTGTATAATACCTTATGCTCATTTATATTTAATTGATTTGTTTCTCCATAACTGTACCCAAAATTTCACCTTAATCAGTTCATTGCCAATACCTACTGTCACCTGCAGTTTGGTCCATAAAAGAGCACATGGGACAGAAAGGGCACACATTATTTTAGTCACATATCTGCAAATGGTTTTGGCTTAAAATGGTGCACAGGAACAACTATGGAAAATCATGGCATAAAAGAAAGTTTATGTCCCAAATATGATGCAAAAAATGACATTGTATTAAAACAATAGAGAAGAATCTTAAAGCTAATGACTAAGCTCTACCCACTCAGCTTGAGCCTCACAGCTGCAAATTTGGAATATTTAGAAATATAACATTCACTTTGGCCTCTTTTACTTCATAATATTCTGCTTAATACATCGATGACCTACCCTTTAGTATTAGGAAAAGAGCAGAACTTCTAAGAATAAAAAACTAGACATTTGAAAATTGGACTGCACCAAATGTTCTTCTACTGAGATTCTTCTTCAGTTCCACCTACATTCCTAGAGCTTAGATAATAAATGAATGATTAGGATGGGGATTTTAATTTTGTGGAGCCTGTAATGCCTCAATAATCCCCATTTAAATAAATAAATGGAGCCTGCCCTCAGCAGTAGATGTTCCTAACCCGATCATAACAGACACCACTTCACTAACAAGCCTTTGAGCAACGTCTTTGCTGAACCAAAGATTTGTTCATGCCTCTTCTTAAAATGTTTATCTCTTGTGCAATGTCAAGAGTAATGGTCACTGAAGGTTAAGTAAGCAAATATCAATGACAACCCAGTAGTATCATAAATCTTAACCTCAACTTTCCATAAGATTTAGATCTGCTGGTCTGATGTCATTCTAATTACTACTTAAAAGTTCTGCTTTTAACAACAAAGGATTAACTGGCCATTGACCAAAGGATTAATATCAACATGATCTGCATTTCATTGTTTATAACCCTTGTATTTCTTTATTGATATGTTTTAGTTCTAAAGGGCTGAAATCGCTAATTTAGCTCCTGACCACAGTCATTATTGCATTATGGTTTCATTGAATACTGGCCTTCGATGTTGAAAGGCAACCCACTGGCAACCTTTCCTCAATTAAATCTTAATTGTGCCACATTAAGTATCAATTGATGACTGGATAAGTATGATGAAGAAGAAACTATCTCAAAGGCAATAAAAACCTAATATACACAACTCCAGTTCATTTACCAAAAAGCACTTCAGGCTTTGAACATTCATGGGAATTCGGTGAGGTTTAAATTTTAATACTTAAGCTTTCATTCACAATTTTTTTTAAATACACTGTTTGATTATTTGATCTGCATCATACATTATTAATTAATGAGAGCAATGTCTGTGAAATAAGATTCATGAAGCTATACTAATAATGGTAAAATACCATTCTTCATTTAGTGCCTAAAAAAAAAAACTGGTTACTAAATAAAGATTGTCTTCAGCAATTACTGGTGAGTTGGAGTATTTTCTAGGATTACTTATACACTTAATTCAGAATTTTTGGTAGTTTTAACACAATGTATTATTGATCTTCAGTTTCAGCTTTAGCTCAAATGGATACACTTGCTTCATGGTTTGATCGTTGTGTTCAATCCCCATTTCAGGACTTAAGCACATAATCAAGGCTAACAATTTAGTGTAGTACTGAGGGAGGTCGGCAGTATCGGAGATACCAGTTTTGAATGAGGTGTTAAACAGACGTCCGGTGTCTCTGCCTAAATGATTGTAAAAGATCCCAAGGTGTAGAGCAGGGAGTTCCCCCAGTATCCTAGTCAAATGTATTCATTAACCGCTTTGTGAAAAAACAGGTTATCTGATCACTCATATTAATGCAGTTTGTGGAATCTTGTGTGCCAATTGGCTGCCACGTTTGCTTACAAAACAATGATTATAGTTCAAAAGTAATTCCTTGATTTGTAAAGTGCCTTGGAACACCCTGAGGATGTGAAAAGCACCATATAAGCGCAAGATCTTTCTCTGAATTGAATCCAAATTGTGGGTGGGGGAGAGTATGAAGGGTGAGAAAGGGTAAAGGAAATCAGGTGGAGAGTGGAATAATTGAGCAAGTGATGGGTCTGGTGTTGAGCCACCTTAATTTGTTCATGTACTGTAGACAATTGCAAAAGACACAAATTTCTGTGTCAGTTCAAAAATTCTGTTCTTGAACTTTTTAGATTTTATTGTATGAAAAACTGTCAAATTGGTGGTTTGTCAGATCCTTGGCTGCCTGGAGCTCCAGAAGCTTGTGCTTATCTTAATCCATACTTAGAAGTGATGCTATGGAACTTGATTGAAAAGTTATTCCTGGTCAGCGCATGATGCTGCCATTCTTCTTTGGCCTCCTTATCATGAGAGACAATGGATAAGCGCCTGGAGGTGGTCAGTGGTTTGTGAAGCAGCGCCTGGAGTGGCTATAAAGGCCAATTCTAGAGTGACAGGCTCTTCCACAGGTGCTGCAGAGAAATTTGTTTGTCGGGGCTGTTACACAGTTGGCACTCCCCTTGCGCCTCTGTCTTTTTTCCTGCCAACTACTAAGTCTCTTCAACTCACCACACTTTAACCCTGTCTTTATGGCTGCCTGCCAGCTCTGGCGAACGTTGGCAACTGACTCCCACGACTTGTGATCAATGTCACAGGATTTCATGTCGCGTTTGCAGACGTCTTTAAAGCGGAGACATGGATGGCCGGTGGGTCTGATACCAGTGGCGAGCTCGCTGTACAATGTGTCTTTGGGAATCCTGCCATCTTCCATGTGGCTCACATGGCCAAGCCATCTCAAGCGCCGCTGACTCAGTAGTGTGTATAAGCTGGGGATGTTGGCCGCCTCGAGGACTTCTGCGTTGGAGATACGGTCCTGCCACCTGATGCCAAGTATTCTCCGGAGGCAGCGAAAATGGAATGAATTGAGACGTCGCTCTTGGCTGACATATGTTGTCCAGGCCTCGCTGCCATTGAGCAAGGTACTGAGGACATAGGCCTGATACACTCGGACTTTTGTGTTCCGTGTCAGTGCGCCATTTTCCCACACTCTCTTGGCCAGTCTGGACATAGCAGTGGAAGCCTTTCCCATGCGCTTGTTGATTTCTGCATCTAGAGACAGGTTACTGGTGATAGTTGAGCCTAGGTAGGTGAACTCTTGAACCACTTCCAGAGCGTGGTCGCCAATATTGATGGATGGAGCATTTCTGACATCCTGCCCCATGATGTTCGTTTTCTTGAGGCTGATGGTTAGGCCAAATTCGTTGAAGGCAGCCGCAAACCTGTCGATGAGACTCTGCAGGCACTCTTCAGTGTGAGATGTTAAAGCAGCATCGTCAGCAAAGAGGAGTTCCCTGATGAGGACTTTCCGTACTTTGGACTTCACTCTTAGACGGGCAAGGTTGAACAACCTGCCCCCTGATCTTGTGTGGAGGAAAATTCCTTCTTCAGAGGACTTGAACGCATGTGAAAGCAGCAGGGAGAAGAAAATCCCAAAAAGTGTGGGTGCGAGAACACAGCCCTGTTTCACGCCACTCAGGATAGGAAAGGGCTCTGATGAGGAGCCACCATGTTGAATTGTGCCTTTCATATTGTCGTGGAATGAGGTGATGATACTTAGTAGCTTTGGTGGGCATCCAATCTTTTCTAGTAGTCTGAAGAGACCACGTCTGCTGACGAGGTCAAAGGCTTTGGTGAGATCAATGAAAGCAATGTAGAGGGGCATCTTTTGTTCACGGCATTTCTCCTGTATCTGACGAAGGGAGAACAGCATGTCAACAGTCGATCTCTCTGCACGAAAGCCACACTGTGCCTCAGGGTAGACGCGTTCGGCCAGCTTCTGGAGTCTGTTTAGAGTGACTCGAGCAAAGACTTTCCCCACTATGCTGAGCAGGGAGATTCCACGGTAGTTGTTGCAGTCACCACGGTCACCTTTGTTTTTATAGAGGGTGATGATATTGGCATCGCGCATGTCCTGGGGTAATGCTCCCTCGTCCCACCACAGGCAAAACAGTTCATGTAATGCTGAGAGTATAGCAGGCTTGGCACTCTTGATTATTTCAGTGGTAATACTGTCCTTCCCAGGGGCTTTTCCGCTGGCTAGAGAGTCAATGGCATCACTGAGTTACGATTTGGTTGGCTGTATGTCCAGCTCATCCATGACTGGTAGAGGCTGGGCTGCATTGAGGGCAGTCTCAGTGACAACATTCTCCCTGGAGTACAGTTCTAGGTAGTGCTCAACCCAGCGGTCCATATGTTTGCGTTGGTCAGTGATTATGTCCCCTGATTTAGATTTGAGGGGGGCGATCTTCTTGATGGTTGGCCCAAGAGCTCTCAATGCCATCATACATTCCTCTGATGTTTCTGGTGTCTGAGGCCAGCTGAATATGACTGCATAGGTGTTGCCAGTAGTCGTTTGCGCAGCGCCTGGCTGTTCTTTGTGCAGTGCCTCTGGCTGATTTAAGTGCTGCGGATGTTAAATCGCTGGGGGCTTTCTTGTAGTTCAACAGTGCAATGCGCTTAGCGGCTATGACAGGTTCCAGCTCTTCATTATGAGATTGAAACCAGTCTGCATTACTCGTCGCACTTTTGCCGTAGGTGGTCAAAGCTGACTCATAGATGGCGTCTCTGATGTGGGCCCACTTGGTCTCAGCATCCCCTGTGGGAGTGTTTTGAAGGGCTGTTACAAGTGAATTTAGAAATTTTTGTAACAGCTGTGGGTAAGAAATTCTGCTCGTGTTGATGCGCGGGTGGCCCTTCTGCTTGGAATGATGCAACTTCTTTGGTCTGAGTCTAACCTTGCTGCACACCAGGGAGTGGTCAGTGTCGCAGTCCGCACTGTGGAAGCTGCGTGTTGTTTGAACACTGTCACAAGGCGAGCTGCCTTAAGCAATGAGGTCTAGCTGGTGCCAACGACGCGATCTTGGGTGCCTCCATGAAACCTGATGACAGGGTTTAGTGTGAAAGAACGAGTTGGTGATGCAGAGGTTATGATAGGTACACAACTCAAGCATGCTGCCATTAAGGGTGGAATATTAGAACAAAAAAAAATTGACAATGTAAAGTAGACCAACCAGGTCTGAAAAGAGAAGAGAAACTTTATATTTTAAGATTTAGACTCTTTGCCAGAACTGAAAGACCAGGTTTGCTCTGATCAGAAGAAATGAGCATCGACTTTCTTGACTCAGCTTCGAAGGATACATGCAATTCTGTTGTATTAACAGGACACAGCTGTGATAAACCTATGAATGACAGAGCAGTAAAGTACATTTTATGTACACTTCTTGTGCCCTGTCCTGGTCAAAGTACAGGGATTTGTGCAAGACCTATAAAGCTCCTTAACAGACTTGTGGTGATGTATTGGATTACTGCTTGTCAAGAATCTCACCCACTCTCAGATTTCTATAGTTGCATCACTGTCACCTGTGCAGAATTTTGTAATTTACGCATGAACTGGTGTGACTATTGGTTTTACTGACCTAGGTGCTGAAATAGAACTGACGCTGTTTTGTTGACGCAGGGGCTAAAATCAGAGCGATGGTGCTCTTCTGGGAATAGACTTTGGCACTAATCGTAACAAATGAGATACAATCTGCTCTGCATAAATGATTGGCAGATCTTTTGAGTTGCATCATTGGTCCTTTTGTAGTTCATAAATCCAAGAAGCAATGACAGAAAACATTGAGTAGTTAGCTGTAGTTGTGGTGGTCTTAGAACATGAAAGTAACTTTTTATTCAATAGATCAGTAATGTATGCGATGCCACAAAAATCTTATTTTCTAGATGTATGTACTGTAGTCATCACCTTAACTGACATTGGTGAGTCTGTAGATATTAGAATGGAATCCTAATGACTTCACTGGGTGTCTAGCAGATATCGGTGATGCTACCTCCAGTTAATTAAAACTACTTCATACACATCTACCCAAGTAAGTGTTCCTTCTTGGATATTAGAGTCTTTCTACTGGATTTACTTCTTTTCACTAGCATTTCTTTGAATAGCGCTTATAACCAAAATGAAATCCCTGCTCATGTGAAACAATTCTGAATACACAAACATAAGGATTGGGTATCTGGGGACTGCTAATTAACTCTACTTCACTTATAACTACATGCAGCACATCAATGTCAAGGCTATTTCTTTGGGACAATAGCTTGCTTTCATACTTTTGTCAAGCCTGCTCCCTAATGACCATCGTTTGTTTTTTTAAAAACATGTATTGAAAAGCAGTTTGTGGAAATCTAGCACGGAAATTCCAGAAGAGTGGCAGTTTTAAAAGCTGGAGGATTAGTGCCAGTAGTAGCAGACCACATTTGGCAGTAACTTTACTCCACATCGAATGATCTTGAGTGCTAAACCCATCCCTTGTAGCAGGCTTATATAATGTCATGACTATGTAAATCTGTTCCATTAAGCCTCTTAGAATTATATATTTGCAGGTCATGCAATCTTTACCCAATCGATCAGGACTACTATACTCCATAGATTCATAAGTCAAATTAGCATTCATCCTGAAGGGTAACAGAATTAGGTTAAATACATGCAGCTTTGCCTACTGTTTATTGGATTGACAGATGCAAGCATTTAAATGAATGTTACTTGTTGTTTGAATCAATTAAGATCAGTGGCTATCTGCTGACTAGTAATGAATCAGTGTATTGCTGTCTAAGAATGATGTATAAAACAATACTTCCACGATAGCCTTTTGCTAAATTATCAGTTCCTGGAGTGAAGTTTGAATCCACAACATTTTGATTCCGAGGTAAAAGTGCTAATGCTGAGCCAAGGCTAACACAATGTAATGACTTAATATACAAGCAAAGTTCAAGAAAATGGGTTGAGAGCAGATAACTTCCGTTGGCAATGGTAGGATGGGCCAAATGGCTTCCTTCAGTGCTAGAAATTAATAGTAGAATTTAATTCTATGAATTTCTGATGCTGAATTGAATTGGCTGGTACTAAATTGCAGTTTTCCATCCCTTTAACACTTTGCAAAACTCAGCACCTGGCATTTACTTGTACTTTAGCACTAACAAATTTAAACTAGCTTCACAAACATCTCAGCAACTACCTTTTGAAGTTCAGAAAACAGTTCCCTGCTTTATACCCTTGCTTGGAAAAATATTGCTTTATTTTCAGAAAACACCAATATAACAACAGGACAGGTTTCATGATTTGTGGCACTTCCCTACAAAGCACTAGCACTGGATGTGGCTGTTGAATCCCAAGTGACAATATTTATTCCCATTCATAATGGGGTTGCACAAGTGATGCTGCTCCAAAGTAGTATGTAAGACACAATGGGGTAGAAATTCGTCTGGGCCAGTTTTTGAACGCAGACCCAGCTCTGCGAGATGAGGCCTGAAATTTGGCCTGGGGTCTCATCTACATCTTCGGGATGAGCTGCCAATGCCTGTTGCACGAGATGAGGCCTCATGAGAAAAATGAATTACCTGGTGGCCCTCGGGTAGGTTCCTTGATGGGGTTGGATTTGGCAACACCACATACAATCAGGAGAATGGAATTGGCAGGTTGGGGGGGTTGATGGTGGAGGGGGGCGGGGTGGGAATTCTTTTCCTCCTGACTCAACACAAAAGGGTCACTGAAGAAATCTGACTGGTGTAGGCCTAACCCCTGCCCTGGTCATTTGAAGCAAAGTTTGTAGTGGGGTCCTTCAATAGGCAATAGGCCACTCATTAACATGATTAAGGGGCCGAATACCTGTTGTAGGCATCTGCCCGGGCCAACCAAACAAAAAAAGCACCCATAAATTTAGCAGATTGAGCAAGATGTGTGCCAAATAAGGACAGGGTGTTCCACTGCTAAATTGACAAATTTTGTCCCCTTTTATGCCTGAAAAATTAGTTCAAAACATGCCACTTTCTATCCCCAAAATTGCAAGTTGAACTACAGGTTCAAATTACTTTAGTTGCTGTAGTATGATCTTTTATAGTTTCTGGTTCTTTAATTTGATCATCTCCACTCCCTCTGCTGGATATGATTGAGTTGCAGCCCATCAAACAGTTCATGAAACAATATTTTGATGTATGTCTGTTTAAACATTTCACTCCTAATAAGCTTAATACTTCAAAGAAGCAAGTTATCTTAATCCAGACCTACCCCAGATCTATTATCTATTTCATGAGGACACTGACCTAGGAAAACATAGGAACAACTTACTCACTAAGCAAATTACTGCACTGGTGAGCTCCATAGGAAGCAGGCTGTGCTGCCTCAGAGATTCTGTGACAGTTTGTGCCACTGTGCAGTGAGATTATCTAAACTGCAATATGCCCCATTCAAATATCTAGTACCTTTGTATACTACCTACAATAAAATCCAGTTCAAAAGCCATACCTTATTCTCCTCCTTAAATAGCAAAGTTCTATTCGGTGTCTCTCTCCACTCCATACTATTCCCTAAGTGAGAGAATGGATACATCACTTACAATCTTTCTCTGTAACCAACTGGTATGAAGTGTGTGAAACTAGTATAGGGTAATGCACCCTTTGCTTTTACTGGGATCTTTAGGGAACTGTCTTATATCTCCGTATACTTCATCGTAACAACTTGTCTAAGATCAAGAACACAATGTTATAATTCTGAACTTGCTGTCTTTATGTTCATTGAATTGCAGTTTCTATAAATGGCCTGCCTCCCTAGTGATCTGAAATTTACAATCTTAGACATGTCACTATTAAGAATAGCATAGCTTAGTTTCACAATATCTTTCTTTTTACTGAGGTACTTCATACCAGGTTGCCTACTCCTCTCTAATTGGTAGCAAAATACCTTGCTTTCAGCCCATATTATTTAGGTTAAATCTACAGTCACATTTATTACAAGTATTAAATATACTGTGGCTGAAATTTTACATTGGGTTGAACGCCCCGCCTACGAGCCAGAAAGTCAGGGGTGAGCACACTGGGCCTGGGAGCCACATCAGGATTTTACATGGTCCAGGCCCTTAATTGGACCTGGGCGGGACTTCCTTCTCCTTGAGGCAGGAGGTTCCACTTCCAAGAGCTGCTGGCCAGTCAGCAGGCCAGCAGATCTCAGTCCCAACAGCGCCACGGGAGTGGTGGCCACTGCTGGGACTGCACCCAGCCAATGGCAGGATTGTGGCTGTCGGCCCCGGAAAACAGGTAATCTTGGGGACCTCGCTGGGGACAATTGGCTGGGCCCTGGAGAGGCAAGGGTGGTTGGTTGGAGGAGTGGGATCTTTCTTTCAGTGGGGGTGGTTGGGGCTTTGGGGGTGGTCCTCTGTGGGAGCACAGGGTGTCCAATCAGGAGGCCCCCCTGCCTCCCACAGCCTGCAAGGAGGCTGCCGGGTTTTACCTGGGGGCCTGAGGCGCCTGCCAGCCACTGGGAAAATACCAGCGGCAGAGGGAGGAGGCCCTTAAGTGGCAGTTAATTGGCCATTTAAGGGCCTTGATTAGCCCGGGGCAGGCAGGCCGTTTCTCACCACCACCACCCTGGTAAAATTGCAGCGGGGGCAGGAAGGAGTCAGGAACCGCACCCCTGCCTCCCACTCAATTTTACGGCCCCCACCCCCCCCGCCTCCAGCCCACTCCTGCGGGGCGGGGGGGAGGGGGCGTAAAATTACAGCCACTGTTATGACCCCCGTGGAGATCACAAACCAAAAGAATCAATCCACTGACTGATCCCAATTTAGAAAAAAAAACTGACAAGATTTCACTTTTATAAATTTTACTAAACATTCAAACCAAAACCAACAAAAGTTAAACATGAACTAACAGTTAAATCACGATCCATTTCTTGTGTGTTAATTATCAGATGCTAAAAAGATAGGTCTCAGTAATTTGGCAGTCCTCTCAGCAAAGATTGCACCAGTTACAAACACAAAGTCTTCCATTCGATAGCGGTTCCCCTGCAATTCGACCTCCACCCGTGCCATCTCCACTGAAACTGCAGTGGTTTTGCTCACAACAGTCTTGATGACGCAGCTCCACCGGTGTCGCCTTAAGTAACTCTTTAAAGCTGGAATTTTATGTTGAGGTGGAGATCCCGCCCATTGGCTTAAAAGCCAGGGTAGAGCCTGCCTCTGAGGTCTCGGGCAGGACTTGTGCCCCTCTGAGGCAGGAAGTCCCACCTACAGGAACACTTGGCCAATCAGCAGGCCGGCAGCTCTTCAGTCCCTGCAGCACCACCGGGAATGGTGGCCACTGCTGGGACTGCACCCAGCTTCAGGAGGAGCATGGACGCCGGCAGTATAAATGCTGTCAGGTTTCAGGCCTTGCTGGGGTCAATTGGCTGGGCCCCAGCAAGTGGGGTAGGGTATGATCAGGAGGGTAAGGGGAGGTATACCAGTGGGTCAGCAGGAGCTGCTGTGGAGGGTTCTCTGCGGGGCACAGGGTGCCCAATCAGGAGGGCCCACAAAGAGGCCACCAGGTATTACTGGGAGGTCTCCACAACCAATGAAAGACCTGTCCACTACTGGTAATATACCAGCAATGAGAGGAGGTCCTTAATTGGCCACTTAAGGTCCTCAAATGGCCTGGGGTGGGTGGGCTGGTTATCATCTCCCCACCACTCGTAAAATTGCAGCCTGGGTGGAAAAGTGATGGGAACGGCGCCCTGCTGCATCCCACACAATTTGATGCCCCCCCCCTCCCCCGCCTCCAGCCTGTTCCCATGGTGCGGGGGGCGGGGGGGGGGGGGCGTATAATTTCAGCCTAAGTCACTGAAAACAGCTAGAGCAACTTGTATTTGCCACGGGCTAGCTCCTGGAACAATAGCTTCCAATTACAGATGCTTATCTCTTTAAAACAACCACACTTTGCTGCTTGTTTCAACACACTCCAGTCTCTAGTCTGGTAAACTGAAACCTGAGCTCCAGTCACATGTCTCTGGGCACACCTCTGACCCTTTGACTTTATTTTAACTGGTTCTAACCAGTCATGTCTTCTCCAGAACTCTGAAGCTTTCAGTTTCCTTTTCCAGTAAATAACTGTCCCAGAAACAAATAACAAGCTTTGAATCCAAAGGCAGTGTACTTAACAGTACATCCAAGAGGTCAACTGTTCAGATAACAAAAGAAAATTGGAAAAAAAGGTATTGATAACTTTTTAAAAGCAAATATTTAGATCACGGCACAAGGATTTAAAAGTATTTTCCAGAATGCGTTGACTTTTTGATGTTGTTGTACATGGGAACAGTGACATTCCTATTTTTCCTACAGAAACCAGCATTACCTTCAGCACAGCCAAAGCTGAAGTAAAGAAGGGGCAACAGCCTGTAACCCATATCCTGCCCTGAGAAGCATTGGAGCACAGAGCTGTCAATCAAGCCTGATCAAAGAAAATTTTTCATACTTGATCTGTTCCTTTTAAAGAACCCTGGATTCTCTTTCAACATGCTTGTAATTATTGCTAACACTGATTTTATGTGAATAGTAGTTCTATTGCTGTCAAGAGCAAGAGCTGGTTACTGAATCAGGCCTAAAACAAAGCCTTTTGAAATTTCCATCTGGCTGGACACTCTTAATGGTTATGTGAATCAAACAATGAGCTCCATTTTGCCTCATAGTGGTAAGCTTGCATACATTATCTTTCGACAAACTTGAGGTAGTAGCAAACAACTTTAGTCCAATAGCATTTTGTAACAGGTTGTAAAATGACACACCTGTCCATTTTAAATTTCCAGTTCTTGGTCTACCTAAAAATTCATGTAAAAATATATCAGATTCTGTAGTTTGAATTATGGCAGTATGTTGCTTATCTGAACAAAATGTGAATATCAACAATTTAACCGGTGCTGGTGTGGTGCACCAATCCAATCTCCTTTATAAATATATCATATAAAGTACCTGCCAGAGTGACAGTGCGACAGCTTTACTTATAGTACATTATTTTTCATTTGCATTTTTATTGTACTGTATGAAAAAGGAGTACTTTTTCTGAAATTAATATTGTAACATCTCTCAGGGAAAAAAGTTTGTTTTGTTAATTAGTGGTTCTTGCAATTTGAATCGTTCGGGCACATTTACTTAGTGAAAAAAGCCTGTTTAGATTCTTGGCAGCACAAGGTTTTTGTCCTTGACATTTAGTCACAATAACCATTACAATCCAGGTTCTACAGAAGCAGTGTCTCTGTAGATAATGAGATACTGTCAAGCATAAGTGATTGATCATTAAGGTGCCACATTATGTAACTGATTATCTTTAATGTAACTGATTATCTTCAGTGCAACTGACTGCCTTTTAATGTAACTGCTCTTCATATCTTGCAGTCAATATCAAGATTCAGTTTCCACTCAGTCAGTAAACATGATAGATATCCTGCCACTACCGTCCAAAGTATATTAATTCTTTGCTCACATTCTCATTACTTGTCAATATTTCCTTTATTCATTGGAGCCTTGTTCATAATCCGAAATCCCAACTATATCATCAGAGCTGGTGAATTAAGCTCACAGAAGTAAGTACACAAGGAAAGACAACAGAAAGAGCTTTTGCACTTGAGAGGATTAAGTTTGCTAGCATTCCACAGGTTTGCAAATGAAAATATTCACACCTAGTATGATTCTAAGACGGACTAAGGACAGGTGGGAGACAGACAAATCTTTTTCTACTTGATCGGGCTCAAAAAAAGAGGGGAAAAAAAGACTCCTAAGAACCTACTGAAGCCAATGCATAGTTTGGACTTTCAAACCCCCATGTGAGGAATAAAATACTCCCTTGGCTCATCCCACAAGGGAAAATTATAGTTAACGAGAGAGCCTACTGCTACTTGTATAAAACCTTAAGTTGTCAATCGGAAGCAATTTGAACTTCCTACTACAGCAATTGATTATCTTTATCAATATGACTTTGTAGCATATTTTTCAAATTGTCTTGGGATGGAATGCTTCTGTTGATCTCCAAGATAGAGCTGTAGCCCTCAACATCTCTAGTTCTTCAATAAGGATATACCAGTCTCCTGGGAAGCAATTCTTTTGTAATCTATATGGTGAGCTGTGTATTGCATACATAAATTCCTCTGAGGCCAAAGCAGCAGCTGAATCATGTCCAGATAAAGAAGAGATTTGACAAAGTGGAGAAATGTTTTAAATCTGTCACCAAGAAGGCAAATTCAATATCTCTACTGGAATAAATAGATTGTGATGTTGCCCATCCACATCCACCCTATAAAAGTGCAAAACTCTCTTCAGTTATCCTCCAGTATCAGACAGACAATTGGTTTTGCTGATGACTGCCTGGTCATGTCAGAGTCCATGCTCTGCAACTTTAAAATGTGAATGGCTTGTCAACACTCTTCAAGACTGTAACTGGCTCTCTTCTAGTTATAAGAACATTAAGAAATAGGAGCAGGAGTAGGCCATTCAGCACCCCCACGCCTTCTCTACCATTCAACATGGCTGATCTGATTATGGCCTCAACTCCACCTTCCTGCCTTGAGTTAATATAACTGTTCAAACTCTCTTCCTTCTGTGGACAACTTCAAATTCAATTCGTCAAAAATGTTTCTCGTCCAAACCCTTGGATTCTCTCTGTTTATATTCCGCCTCTCGCCTGTGCTGTGGGAGCCATCTCTCTTTTTTTGCCACATTGTCCATGTTTCCCTCTCCTTCGGTGGTTCTTACGCCTCCTGGGCCCATCTTTTATTTCCATATTTGTTTCATTATCACCTCCTTTTGCCTTGGACCATCATTACTTTTGTCATTTAATCACTCCAGCCCTGCATTCTATCGCAGACCTCTTCCTTTTGCTCTTTTCTTGACCTCTTGTACCCCCATGCTGTACTTGCTTAAAAGCTGATCATCCTAACATCTTCCAGTCCTGATGGAAGACCACTGATCTGAGATGTTAACTGTGCTTCACTCTCCACAGATGCTGTCTGACCTGTTGAGTATTTCCAGCATTTCCTGTTTATATTGCTGGAACATCTGTTGCCGTATGTTCCCTTCAGGTACCACAGTATACTAACATTTCTCCAAGTCTCCTGTGCACCCAATGATTACCACCATTATGTTCATATGACCTCTGTCATTGCTATAATTGTCTCAACCTGCACAGCATTGTTATGCTACCCAATATATAGAAAAATATTAACCATGCCATACCTAACCAAAGAGAGTTTTGTGGAACAGGGGTTCTGGGTATTATAGACGCATGCTATACTTGACAGGAGAGTACTTAAAAGCCTGTGGAGTGGAAAGATGTTCAGCCTTCAGCATCAACATTCATCATATTGTGAGTAAGGGATATCAGCCCCAGCACAGAAGCAAAAAGCTATTGTTGCTTTGCCCTATCATTCTTATCCTAGACATGAAAGACATTCCAGATTCTAACCAACAATTTATATTTAAAAGAACATTTCCTTCAGTATCTACCTTCCTGGATTTTTTCAATAATTTTACAAAGGCAATCAAAAAACTGTAAAGCTTTATTGTGGGGGAGCGCCTGATAATGCTGCTTGTTCTCCCAATAAATAAGTGCTAAAATTTAGGTCTTTTCTGTTTCAATACTATGATGAATGGCCTCCAATACCAACAAAAAATGCACTTTTTGAGCATGACATCAAAAGTCTATTTGTGTGAAATCATCCATAAGAATACCCTGCTGTGTTACCATTTTGAGTTTGTAATGTGTATCATTCAATGGTAGCAATGAGTGATATATATACCTACCTGGTTTATAACAGCATTTCCTTCAAAACAGACATTAGTTACTGTCAGGTAATTAGTAAATGCCCACTTCCTCATCTTACAGAAGAGCTTGGTTGCTGAATGAAATTTGACAAGTCCATGTTGAAAACAACTAATTCTGCAGGGAAACAATGATGTAGAAATTTGATAGCAATGTACCTAATTTTCTAAGCACAAAGTAGGCAGCTAAACCTCCAAGATAGCAGCAGGCAGGAAGCACTTTCTTATTATAAGCCTGAAGTGCACCACCCAATTGTAATGAGTTTTCTTTATGTTGTCTTATGCAGCATAAATGAGGTGCGTGGAGTCCAGTTCGTTGAAGATCTCTAACAGGTTTGTTAACAGCTAAACTAGTATGTACAGTACAGAGCAAACTATTTACAGAACCTTCCTCTAGGTGTTACATTTGCAGAGTGACTCTGGCTTGTAGTCACATGACTACATCCTGGTACTTAGCTCATTAGTACACTAGATCTTAAAGACAATCACACAACATCCCCTTTCTTTCCAAAGATAAGCCGTGTATGCTACAAGTAAAAGCACACAAAATTAGATAACATCAAAATTAGTTACATGAAATATAGATTATAAAATTTACGGGTATAAGGATAGGGATTGTGAAATTTACAAATACAGAGACTGACAAGTCCATCTATCATTTGATGGTTTGACAGCTCTTCCAGATCTGGTTATGGTATAACCTTCTGGGAATCTAGATTTCACCCTTGGCTGTTTTTGGTTTGCAGACATGCTGTCAATGTGTTGGTTGTTGGCCTTTTGTTCCATCACACGCTCGTCATCGGAGTGTGGTCTTTCGAGTGCACTGTGCGCAATTGGAGCATTGCACACTTCTCTTAGTTGGCTTCAGTTGCTTCTCAACACCGCTCTGCTAGATGTTGTGATCTCGCAGGACCTAGGCTCACTGCATATTTTGGATACCTGTGCGGGTAACCATGCTTTCATTGTGGGGTGTATGACCCGGCCTTTTTGTCCTATGCGTAGCTGAGGTAGTTCTGCCCCTGCATGTTGGTCATGCACCATCTTCATTCTCCCTTGTTTTTCGAGCAGTGCCTCCTGCATCTCAGAGGATTTGGACAGATGATGGCTAGGCAGAGACATCTGCACTCGTCTGCCAAACGTGATCGGTGACAGTAAGCTCATATCCATAGGTGTATCCCTGAGGTGGAGCATGGCAACGCGAAAATCTTGCTTTGTTGGCCTACAGTTCAGGATAAGTGATTTGACTGTGCGAACCATTCACTCGGCAAGACCATTAGATCTAGGGTAATGTGGTGAGGATGTCACATGGTTTATGCCCCATTTGGCTCACATATCCCGGAAAGGTTTGCCCATATACTGTGACCCATTATCAGAAATGATTTCTTCAGGTGTACCAAATAGACGGAACATGGCACTCAATGTGGCTGCAACAACAGCGCTTGAAGTGTCTTTTACTTGACCATTGGAAATTTGGAGAAATAATCGGTGACTGAGATAAAGTCGTCTCCATTAACGTAAAATAGATCAGTGGCGATTTTGGACCAAGGGACTGACGGAACCTCGTGAGGGTGTAGAGATTCTTTACGTTGTTGTGGCTGGTGGCTCTGGATTGCCCTGCACATCCTCACTAACTTTTCAATGTCACTGTTGATCCCTGGCCAATAAGCAGTGTCTCGTGCAAGTCGTCTTGTTCTCTTTATGCCCATATGGCCTTGGTGAAGTTGTGACAAGTTGTCCTGTCGGGGAGCTTTGGGCACAATCACTTGTTTTCCCTTGAAGTTGACGCCTCGAGACACTGAGTTCATCTCTATAAGGCCAAAAGCATATGAGGTCTTCTGGCACCTCTTTTACCATGTCAGGCCAACCTTCTATGAATACTCTCCACACTGCCATCCAGTTGTGGGTTATTGGCTATTTCTGATTGTAGTTGGTCACATTTGTGCTGACCAAAATGCAATAAATCGATTTTGAGCACATCTTCCACCTCAATGTTTATGCTGTCCACTTGTAGATCCAATGGGATGCCTTCATTCTTGTTTAGATTTGGCAATCTGCTCAGCGTATCCGAAGTGACCATTTGTAGCAGACATCGAGGTCGTACCCCTCGTACCTTCACTGAGAGTCACTGCAGTTGACATGGTGTGCTTGTCAATGGTTTGCGTCAGATCATCTCCAGTGGTTTGTGGTCGGTTTCCACAGTGAACTGCTTACCGAATAGGTAGGTGTGGAACCTTGTGATCCCAACACCAGAGCAAGTGTTTCATGCTCTACGTTTGAGCAATTGGATTGTGCTGAGGATAAGCATTTGGACCCGAATGCAATTGGTTTGCCATCCTGCAGTTTCTGTGAGGTGCGACTTCCAGGATTGTCTTCTTCCATGGATCATTGTACTGCAGGGTACAGGTTTCTGCTGACAATGCTTGTTTGAGAGACTCAAACATATGTTGATGGTTCTCCTGCCATACAAATGATACGTCTTTAAGAGCTTTCTCAGTGATGATGCTTTGTCAGAAAAATTTGGAATTTGTTGCCAAGAAGTCGAAAAATCCAAGACATTATTGGAGGTCTTCCTTGTCTTGTGGGGTAGGCGTATGCCTTACATCTTCAACTATGCCTGGGTCAAGATGGATTCTGCAACCCGAATAGATGAAGCCAAAGAAATTGATCTGACTTGCATTCACCTGGCACTTCTTGCTGTCAATAATGGGCCCTTCATGATGAGCTACTGCCATCAGTGAATGGAGATTTCGATCATGCTGTTCTTTGGTTTTGCCCATTTACCACAATATCATTGGCAATGGATATACATCAAGGCACGTTTTCTAAAATTCTATCCATATGTTGCTGAAACAGATCTTGACTGACAGATAAGCCGAAGGGTAGTCTCTGGAAGCAGTATCCTCTAACTGGTGTCCTGAAGGCGGTGACTTCTTGAGATTCCTTAGCTAGGTGCAGGCAGTGGCATAGTGGTATTATCACTGGACTAGTAACCCAGAGACCCAGGCTATTGATCTGGGGACATGGGTTTGAATCCCACCACAGCAGAAGGTGGAATTTAATGGAGTGGCACAGTGGTTAGCACCGCAGCCTCACAGCTCCAGCGACCCAGGTTCAGTTCTGGGTACTGCCTGTGCGGAGTTTGCAAGTTCTCCCTGTGACTGTGTGGGTTTCCACTGGGTGCTCCGGTTTCCTCCCACAGCCAAAGACTTGCAGGTTAATAGGTAAATTGGCCATTGTAAATTGCTCCTAGTGATGGTAGGAGAATGGTGGGGATGTGGTAGGGAATATTGGATTAATGTAGGATTAGTATAAATGGGTGGTTGTTGGTCGACATAGACTTGGAGGGCTCAAGGGCCTGTATCTCTCTATGACTAGGTGTATGGACCAATATCCATGTTTAGCATCCAACTTGGAGAAGAATTTGTCTCCTGTGAACTTGGGATTCAATTTCTCTAATGTCGGAATCTTGTAGTGGCATCTCTTTAGGGAGAAGTTTAGATGCCTCGGATCTAGACATACCCTGATTGCTCCATCCTTCTTCAGTACACACGTAATTGAGCTGCACCAGTCTGTGTGATGATGCACACAACGGATAATGCCATTGCGTTTCATGTCATTCAACATACACGTAAGATTTTCTTGCACGTGCATGCGGCACTTTCTGGGAGGGTCAATTGACGGAATTGCATCCTCCCTGAGGTGCAATACAGCATCGCCTTTGAAATCTCCTATGGCGTCGAACCTGCCCGAGTACATTTGTTGTAGGTCCCAGACTGACTCAATGTGGGTACTCTTGGTTTCTTCTTCTGTGATGGGTACCTTGGTGACCTCATGGATAGTCACGATGTCGAAGTCCTTACACCTTGGTAATCCTGCCACTGCTGATCCGCTCTTGTACACCAGGTGAAATATTTGTGGTTTCCAAGCCAATTTGCCATAGCTGCATTGTATTGTTAGTCTGCCACTGCAAGGGATGGGTGACCCATTGTATGCAAATAACTTTGCATTTGCCAGTTGTATAATTTTGATTTCCAGTTACTCCAATACATATCCTTCAGGATTTGCACTGGTAGGATATTTGCACTAGCTCCAGTGTCAAATCTTAACCCTGAGTGTGTGTTTGCCACGTTTCTTTGGGCACATGATGTTAATGGTAGCAAAAGCTTCCAGTTGTTTGACTTCAACACAACGTGTTAGGTTCACAATGTGAAATGCCTGCTTGTCTTCTGCCTGAGAATCACTCTTCTGAGTCTTGTCTCAGGTCTGTTTCATTGTGGACTTCGTGTATTGGCTTGCGTTTACGAAGATCTCTGGTGCTTTCTTTGCTGCTGTTGCCCTGTTGCTGTACCTGTTTTCTGTTTGCTTGTGTGCTACTGTGACTTCTGGCTGCATCCTTGGAGCCAGATTTCTTGCATAGGCAGGTCCAGTGTTGTTTTGCACCGCATGCCTTGCACAGGTCTTGAAATGCAAGACATCTTCGCAGTGAGTGGGACCAACCACACTTACCACACTGCTTGCTTACTCTTTTTGAGCTGGTTATCATGCCAATACTGTTGGCTGCACTTGGTGCTTGCAGGTGCTGTTGTCCAGCTACAATGGCTTCATATTTTCTACCATTTTCTAGCAATGCATCAATGCTGTGACCTTTCTTTTGCCCCAAGAGGTCTTTCTGAAATGCTTCAATGGGTGTTGAGTTAATCACTAGCTCCATTCGCCGCTCTGACAGTTCAGTGTCTGAAAAATCACATTCATTGCCTTACTACAGCATTTACTGTACTGACGAACTGATCTATTGATTCTTATGGCTGTTGCCTATAGGACATAAATTCCAGGCAGTGAATTTTTAAATTCACTCTTAATTGGAGCTAATCTTGTAGCACTTTCCATATCTTTGCGAGATCTGTCTGGTCCTCATCAGCTAAGCCAGAAGTTTTGATTCTAAGTAACCCCTCATTTCCAACTGCTATTAGTATTTTTACAGCCTGCTTCTTTAGTTCTACAATCACTTGGTCTGTGAAGCATAACTGCATTCTTTGTTTAAAAAGTTTGAATTCGGATAGGATATCAATGGCGTTACAGTTCAAACTGGAAAATTTGGTATCCATTTTTCTGCTGTTCTTTTGCTGTCTGGTCTTTATTTAACTTTGTTCTATTCACTCTGTGCTGTTTCTCCTTTAAGAAATTCCTGTGATTTGCATTAGCTGTTTGGATGGAGAGTAACAGGTTTTTGATAGATAAACATAGAAAACGTTCTTGCAGGACTTAAGCTTGTCTGTTTCACAGCTGTTCAAAAGGCAGTTGAATTGTGTTTTTTTTTACTAGTTTGTTTATGTTCTTCATGCTTGAGTGGTTTAATGATTTTTTAAACTTTGGCTGCATGAATGGAAGCTCTGTTGTGTTCGGAGATTTCCCACGCTTTCTGTTATCAGACACCTCCTGTAATGGCGCCGACCCGATCAGTCCGGGAGGGGAATTGGATTTTCCCCTTTTTTTTCCCCACGGAGTCTTTAGAAAAAGTCAATCTTTTAAGCACTTCACAGCTTGTTCTTTTAAACGTGGATTCCTCGACCGTGGGCACAATGACGCACCCAATCGCAGGAGTTTACTTGCAGCTTGTTGTTCTGAGCGCTATCTTCCACAGCTGGAGGTAAGTCCTTTCTTCTTTCCACTGTTTGGGCCCGCACTTTTTCTGAATTTTCTCTCCAGTGGCTGAAGGAAGGGTTGTTTTCACAGTTTCTTTACCTGTGGTCTTCAACTTAGACTTTGTCTTTTCATCACAGCTGCCACCATGTGATGATTTCTTATGCAACATAAATGGGATGCGTGGAGTCCAGTTTGTTGAAGATTTCAAACAGGTTTATTAACAGCTAAACTAGTATATACAGTGCAGAGCAAACTATTTACAGAACCTTCCTTTAGGTGTTACAGTTGCAGAGTGACTCTGGCTTGTAGTCCCCTGACTACATCCTGGTACTTAGCTCATTAGCATACTCAGATCTTAAAGAGACATCACTCTTAAAGCCAATTACAGAACACCAATGTATGGTTTAGGCCAACAAAAGGGGATCCAGGATGCTCATCTGAAACAGGCCTTTGTATGTGTAAATAAGGGACCTAACACCTGTTTGAGATCCCCTCTGCAATATTGGTTTTCCCTGAATGAGCCAGCACTGACACCAGGTCTAAATGTGGCCTAACAGGTGGTCCTTAAAGGGATAAAAACAAGAAATGCTGGAACCACTCAGCAGGTCTGGCAGCATCTGTGGAAAGAGACGTAGAGTTAACGTTTCGGGTCAGTGACCCTTCTTCGGAACAGGTTCGAAGAAGGGTCACTGACCCGAAACGTTAACTCTGCTTCTCTTTCCACAGATGCTGTCAGACCTGCTGAGTGGTTCCAGCATTTCTTGTTTTTATTTCAGATTTCCAGCATCCGCAGTATTTTGCTTTTATTTTGGTCCTTAAAGGGATCTCTGGCTGCCACCAAAAAGTCAAGTTTGTTAAATGCTTATTTCAATGTAGAGCCAAGAGGAGCAGGTGTGCTCCTTCTGACCCAATGTTAAAACTGTGGTCTGTGGACACTGCTCCCCTGCCCTAATAGTGACTGTGATCTTCCCTGGTCGTTATCTCCATGCTCCCCCAGTCCCTGCCACCTTGCTCATTCCTGGTGCCCCTATCTTTCCCAGTTCCTTTTTAGAACTAATCTGAGGGCCAGCCGTAGCTGCCCAATCTTCAAGTTCGCTTCTTTGGCGAACTGCCGGAAGATGACCATTATGTATTTGCATCTTGCCAGTTTGATAATGAGGCACAAAGCCCAATATTGGGTGCACCTTGGGCAAAACCATTGAGATGCAGGAATTGTTCTGTGTGTGCATCTTTTTGTGTGGGAGTGAATTTGTACCCCATTATATCTTCACAATTCTATGTGTGTATGGTGCAATCAATGTTTTCGTTAAGAACAACATTGCAATGCAAACCTATATGAAGGACATAGCAGTAGTCATCATGGTGTACATAGCCTAAACTTTTAATATGAAAAGGAACATACAAATAAAATAAATTGAATATAGGAGTGTGTTTTACATGAAATAAAAATTAACTTGAGCTTGAGTTTCCTTGTGAATATTTGCAAAAATAAATACTCTATGACAGTTCGGGCAGTTATTTTATGACCCAGTAGCCATGATCCAGGACCACCCCATCGCCTATGCCTGTCAACTGAACCTACAAGCCATGTCTCCAGCAGTTGTGTTGGACTCTCAATCGAAGATTCCAATGCTTGTACAACAGCCCAAATTCACAGAGTTCCCAATAACCTCAGTGGTCACATTTTGGCAGTTCTTCTCTGGATAACTGGTCAGTGTGTTTTACAGTCGTAAATTTCAAGGATAGGTGAAGATAAAGAGAATAAAACAGCAAGATCAATCAGCTGTGCAGAAGTACCTGCCTCCCTTCTTGTTAATACATACTACAGCCATCCCCAGATGGTTGTAAAATTTCCTGCCTTAGATACTGAAGGTCAATTGGTAAAAGTGAATCACTAATTGCTGTACGACTAACTGCTGAAACATGTAGGTCATCTCTGTAAACCACAGTACTCTAATAGAGGCCCACAAAGGTGGATTTTCCTTGCAAATGAAATGTCGTGTTTAAATTAACGTTTCTTATTTTAAATTAGAGTTTTTTCCCAATCTGTAGGCTTTTGTGACCCAAGTTTGATGCCGCCCAATCCCACCACCCCCCCCCCCCCCCCAAACTGTGTTCAGTCTTGATGCTGCCTACACCTAGATTTCTCAGTTTTAAATAACTTGGGGAATATTCCCAAGTGTCTGTTTCTTTCTCTTTTTTGATCTCCCAATAGAGCTGAATTACCACATCAGATCATCTGTGGCCTTAATCTAGCTGGATAAAATTCAATCTCATGAAACTACTTAATCGGATTTTCAGCCCTTTTTACTAAGGGTGATAATTGACTGTTTTTGATTAGAATCAAGTCCACATAATCTTCTATTATATGAAGTGGGGGAGTTAACTTTTCACAGCATTGGACTGACCTAATGTCAGCCTTGGCTCATTGCTAACACACAATAGTACTCCTTCTGCCTCCATGATATTTGACTCTTCCACCCACCCCCAAACTTAACTGCGCATCGAATCCAACTGAAACTTGAAGGGCACAGACCAGCGAGATGCACCGTTGTGCCCAACTGGTACCCACAGTCCACTGGATTTGTTCCAATGAAATTACTATTTTGTACACTGTTACGAAGATTGATTCCAAGAAGGATATAAAGAAAAGAAACATAATTTCACAAAGATATTACTACAGCTGAGTGGTTGCAGCTGTGAAGAGACACTTCAGCTGTTAAGGCTTTTTTTCACTAGCGCTGGGAAGTTTACAGGGTGACCGGATTGAGAGCTTCAAGATTATGATGGGCTGTGATAAAGGCCAATTGTGACAGATTGTTTCCAGTGGTCAACAAGATGATGACAAAAGGGCACAGATGTAATATAATCAAAAAACAAAGGTAAAGTTTTTTTTTAAAAAAGATTTTATACATGGGATGGATAGCATTTGGAATTCTCTGCCACAAACCATTAGAAAAAGGAAAAAGAAAGACTTGCATTTATGTAGCACTTTGCCCGACCACGGGATGACTCAACATTCTTTAAAGCCAATAAAGTACTTTTGAAGTGTAGTCACCATTGTAATGTAGGAAACGTATTGTGGAAAATGTTTCCACAAGATAATTAATTCGTTATTTAAAAAAGGGGAATGTTAAAGGAATAGGGAGCGATTGGGAAGCTTAGAGTATACTCAGTTAAAAGTGCAACAAATAATGCTGGCGCAGACTTGGTGGCCCAAGTGTCATATTCTATGAGAAAGTAAAGAGGGTCCGAGAGCACAACGGGCATAGGAGGACTGCAATAGAACCAGCCCCTATTTCAGCTGAGCCATGTGCCAGTTTTATCTTTAAATACAAGACCAGTGGAAAATTGAGATGCAACCATTTTTGCCCTGAATTTTTTCCCTGCAGTTATTTTTTCTTGGATAAAGGAAATTGTATAACCCTGTTCATTTCACTTCTTACCTAGTAAATCCTTGTTCATATTGCTCTGTTATTCATTCTTTTTCCCCATACATTTTAACAACTACCATCTTGAGTTGTCAACCTTTCTCCTTCAAGTTATGGGCACAGCATAACAGTTGACAAATTACATATTACTGTACTTCAAATCTTCTTTGTAACTTGAGGCCTGTTGCCTACCAAGAATGTGTTCGCACATCTCTATCCATATATCCTGCACCATCTGAAGAGCCTTGTTGTTAAATCAATTTTTCTCTGTCAGCACTTAGACTTTTCTTCAAAACTTCATAACTGGATTAATAAACTTTTTGACATTTGTGTTAGTTAAGTGGCTCATTAGCTGCTTGAGAATTGTTAAAGTATTGTTATTGCAGGTGTATTGTGATTCACTGTGACATTTTCAGCGATTTAAATTGCATTCACACAAATAGCATGTTTGAAAGGGACACTTTCCTACCATTTCCTTAACAATTCATTCATTTTTGAGAAGAATATGATTTCCTCCCATCTTGTAATGAAAGAAGAATTGTCAGAACCTGGGTTGTTGACGAGATATGTAGTCACAGTTAGATCAGATCTGTCATCCAGTCATAATATTTATTGCTACTTTTTCCAGACAGGATTTTGGAGTACATTTAAATGTAAACAGTGTTACAAGCCAAAGTTACAGGCTGGAATATCAGAGTTTTTTCCTGAAATATTTTGAATTATTAGGGAAAATATTTATTCGGATATAGTTGAGAAATGTTATGCTTGGATCAGAATTTCTATACACTGTTCATGCTGTTTTTAAAAGAACAGTTTGTAAAACCTACAACTTCGTCCATTTAATCACTCATGCTGTGTTTGCTCTAAATTGAAATATTGTACAAAATATGATTTTACAAGAGCTTATTGGTTTATAAAGGATGACAGATTTGCTGGGACTGACCATATTCAGTGTACTGTGCAATGTAAATGTGCATTTTTGAGAAATATTTAATGATTTGAGAAGGATCATGAATTTAAATGTTTCCATCACCATCATAGCTTTTTGCGCCAACACCACAAGCAGAATCGAGCTTTGCCCTTTATCTTGCATAGTTCCTCGGGAGTACAGTATGTTGACAGGGACACTGCATCAGGCAGTGATTAACTGTTTGCCTAGGTTCTCGACTTTCACATCTGGGGCCATTGCTCAGCTTTCACTTGGTCATATTGTCATCATTCTTTGGCACCTCAACTCTTACTCAATTTAGAATGCACCAATGTTTCCATTAAAGGCCTGTGCTGGAAGAGGTTGGTCTGAAGGAACCAGGTACTCCAAGTTCCTCCATGGTGGTATTGTACCATACCAAATTTTTAGAGGCAGAGCTCCTCCTGAGCTTCAACGTTTTGAGTGGTGCAATGTATCCACACAGTGCGTGTTTAAAAGGCGTCCTGCCTCATGGATTAGTGGTGCAATCCCTGTGAGATAGGATAACAATGGTGTGGTTGTCAGCTTCAAAGTCCTTGTGATGATCCTGTAGGATTGATTTGAGTTCAGTATCAATTTTGTGTGCATGGTTTGAGGGCATAGTACTCTGCAATTGAGGAACATGATGCAGGACAAGTTGCATGGAGTGTTTTGGGGTTAGCTCCCCATTTTATTTGTTGGTTAGTTTCACTACACAGTTCCTGCAGTTCATTTCCTTACTCAATTGCTCAATGTGCCCTTTGGATGCCAGAGATGGGTCTATTTTGACCTCAAGGTACAGATATTCATTGTGCTTGAAGACTGTACTATACAATATTATCTGGAATTTTTGCTTGGCCTGATGGTATTTCAGGCGGAAGGAGCACACTTGTGTCTTGCGAGGGTTGGAATTCCAAGATTAGCTACAATTGTATTTTGGAGAATATATTCATGGAGTCAGTTAGAATGTGCTGAATGTCATCAAAACTTTCCAATTGGGTGGCAGCACAGTGAACATCTACATAGTTGAATATTCCCCATCAGGGTATTCTGGTCATTTATGGGGACATTAAACAGCAGGGATAATGGCACTGAGCTTTGCGGTAATCTGTTCCATTGAGTTCACCATTGCCTTATCTGGCCATGCATTTCAACAAAGAAATTACGATTCTGGATCGAGGAAAAGCTTACCTTGATATTTCTTTAAAAAAAAATAGAAAATACAAGAAGTACTCAGCAGGTCAGGAAGCATCTGTGGAGAAAAAAAAATAACATTTCAAGTCGATGACCTTTCATCAGAATTTCTTTTGGCAGTTTCAGTAGGTGGTTCAGTGTTGTGAGAAGCCAACAGATCATCAAATACAGCTCCTCTAATTTTGCAGCTTTCTAAACAATCCTCGGCATATCGAATTAGTTTTACAAATTGTTCACTACGTGAACATCCCGGACAGAAACCAGCTTAGTCATCAGATAGCGACTCATCCGCTATTAGTACTATGCTACCCATTATCACTTCACACAAAGGGCAGTGGAAATCTGGAACACTCTTTCCCCCAAAAATCTGAGACAAGATCAATTGCAAGTTTCAAAACTGAGATTGATAGATTTTTGTTCGATAAGAGGTTACGGAGCAAGGCAGGCGATGGAGTTAAGACACAGATCGGCCACGATTGAATGACAGAACAAGCTCAAGGAGCTGAATGGCCTACTCCTGTTCCTATTATTATGTTATGACTGAATTAGGTATTCTATTAATTTGGAGTGAATGGGAAGGCTTAGTCGAGGTATGCATTTGTTTGTACTTTGCAGGAAGTCATGGAAATAAAAAGAGAGGCACAAACACAGAGGTGAACTACTGCATGAACCAGATGTTGGTACTTCACATCAGAACATTGCAGTGGTCTAAAGCTGGAAGTGTGAAGTTGATTGAATTCAAGTTCACATTTGCACTTCATGACGTGTTGAGCTCCTTAACTTGATTGACATAGTGCATTCCACAATGTGGAGGATAGATGCTTCCCAGGACGGAGGGGGAGAAAATTGGATGAATCAACTTCATGTGAGAATAAACTATCATTTAAGTTCAGTGAGAGAAAATAATTGAAAAAAAAGGTGTGGGATTAAATCATTTGTCTGTCCTTTCATTGAGAAATGCTACACAACTAAGCAGGTAAGAGAGTCAAATTAATTACAGAATAAGGGGGATCAAATAAATTAGTAGTGAATGGAAACAATGTTACTATCTAACAAATAATTGCAACTCCATTTTTGCAACTGAAGCAACAATAACCAACACCAGTAAAATGTTATATTCTGTTAACTAATAGTTCCAGAAATGCAACTGGGTGACACGGCGATTAACCCCAGCTCACTGAATATCTGTAATAACACATTGTCTAAGTCAAGTCAGAAAGTGGCAGAGAAGACAAAATTATGTTTGACATTCTTTGTCCTAACCTTTCAATATCCTCCAACTTCTAGGGATTTGGTGTTTCAAGAGCAATTAAAGTAGAATTTGCTGATCCATGAAGGATTTAGCTGTAGGAGGCCCCATCAGTCTCTTCACACTTCTGTCATTCTCATGGAAATTGTAATAGTAGATTTGCATGTCTGTGTTGTTTTCTAATGTCAAAAGGTATTTGAAATTCAATCTTTTATAAAAGAAATGAAATAACCAGCATGTCAGGCTCCACACATCAATCACTTCAGTTGGGAGTTGTAATATTTCATTCTTCTAGTTAGCAGTCTGGAAACAAATACTGATTTTCTTAAGTTTCTGCACCCCCCATCTTTGGAATAGCATTGATCTTCATAAATATTAGTTTAAATATATATAAAAAATATTTGATGCATATCTACTCAAATTATTTGATTTGTTAGAATTCTGCATTCCTCTAATTCTGGCTTCTTGTGTATCCTTGATTTTTTTTTTCCTTGCCCCACCAATGGTGGCTGTGCCTTCAGCTGCCTAGACCCTTAGTTCTGGAATTCTCTCCCTATGCCTCTTCATCTCTCTCTCCTCCTCAACGACCCTCCTTAAAATCTACTTCTTTGAGCAAGCCTTTGGACACCTGTCCTAATATCTCCTTATATGGCTTGTCAGCTTCTTGTCTGACAATGCTCCTGAGAAATCCTTTGGGATGTTTTTACTAGGTTAAAAAACATTACATGAATGAAAGTTGCTGTTGGTCCCTTGTTCAACCTCTTCTGCACTACAATGTTCCATGTCCTTACTGATGAAATGAGCAAGCAACCTGGTCTCCAGGGTCTGCCAAAGTTGATGCAATAAGTCATTAAAGTGGGACAAATTGATGTAGCCTTTAATTTCTCGAAAAGAATAGAGTTTCACCTTTACCTGAGTAAACCTTCGATTCAGCAGTAACATTTCGCATTACCACCTCCTGGGTCAGAAGGTGCCGGATCCTAACCCTTGGCAAATGGAGACTGGCGCTTCCTGAACACCCGTTCTGGGAAAGGCCTCCTGCTCTCCCCTCCCACCCTCTCCTCACAGCTATTCCTGTCTTATTGGCTGCTTCCCCTAGTCTTCTAGCCCAAAAGGCAGATCTACCTCTGGCATCAGTAAAACTGTTCTGAACATAAAACAAAAGCAGTCTAGTAGCTGTAAAACTTCTTAGAACTGAGAAATCAGCTTTAGATGGCAAGCAATTCTTTTAAAAGAAAATGCCCAGAGGTTCACCAGCAGCCTATAAGGTCAATCCAGCCACTAACCTGAATGTAGTGAACGAGTCCTTTTAAATAGCACTGCTCAACAGTCCTTGCTGCCTGTTTGCAAAACAAGTTACTGAGCAAGTTTATCACATGAGTCAAGCATTGGAGCAGCCCAATTTCATAAAGGAGTTCGACAACAAGCATCAGGCCCATATGTAAAATTGCTAATGATACTTTTAAATGATTGCGGCACGCCCTGGACGCCTACGGATAAACCCAATCCAATATGGCAGGTGGTGTTTTTCCTGTGCGGAATGAACACTTGCATGACACCTATCATATTGGGTCCTTGGGCATCCATTTCACACCTGGAAAACAGGTGTAACACCATTGAATTTCTAGGCCACCATCTTCTTAAGAGGTAGACTGAGGAATATATTTTGGCCATTGGTAGCTTACTTGCTCTCTGGAAAAATTATGGAGGATATTTAATTTTGGAGCAACTGTGGGAGCCTGCCAGTTTAAAAAGTATCCTGGTACATAGAGAGCACAAAATTAGCACCAAAACCAACAGGTAATCAGTAAAGGATTATGAGCTTCAGAATATCGCTCAACAACATAAAACCAAACTAAATTACTTGATTAGCAGGAATGTTCTTCTGGCCAGAACTTTCCTGCTCTTCAAACAAGTTCTACGGGCCCTTTTACATCTACCTGCAAGGGCAGGCGAGCACTTGGTTCAACATCTTTTCTGAAAGATAGCACTCTCTCAGTACTGCACTGTAAGTGTCAACCTAGGTTTTGTGCTTAAGTCTCTGGAGTTTACTAGAATATTTTGTGAACTGATGTGATTCCAAATGGCATGTGCTGTTACGAACAGGTGAGAAAGGTGTCCAGGAGTCCCTTTCAGCCTTCACCTGGTGTTATTGTAACAGGGTTTATGTTTTAAACACACTGTTTTGAGCTTCCCCTTGGTGAATCCTGGTTCACCACTTTCCAGTTATAAGGCAAAGAAATCAGCATAAATAGGCTTTCTGAGGATTAAAGAAGAAAAGTGAAATTTTATTAAAACTTAGCCACACCCCACGCTAGCATGCATACGCGATACGCACATGCAAATAGGGACAGAAAAGAGCAGAAGAAAAATATAAAGTGGAGAGGTTTGAAGCAATCTCTGAAGATGGCTTTTTTTACTGTGCTTTGAACTCGCTGTAGTCTTTGATTGTAGGTGGATCTTGCTTTTCGTTGGGGCCCAGTATTCTTCTTAAACCTTGTTCACTATAGGAGACTTTTCTCTCTTGGGGTTCATATGTCGTCAATGATTTCTGAAGCTGGTGAGAGCAAGATGAGAGCAGACAGGAGAGAGATGTTCTCAGTCCAGGAGCAAAGAGCTTTGAGTTTCTTTCTCTCAGCAAGTTCAAATTCAAAAAACTCCAACAGTCAGTTAGTCATGTGATTAAACTGGTCTGACCACTGTGTATTGGGGAAGCAAGGACTGGGTCCCTTGTTCCAACACTGTCTGCGAGTATGCAAATGTCTTTCCAGTCAGGGACTTGGAAATTCCTTGTGATAGGCCCTCTTTTCTTCCCAACAACATTAAGTTTTTAATGTTCATGTGGCAAAATGATGTGTGCCTCATTCTTGGCATGTGGGGGCCTGTATGACAATGTGTTTAAACTCTCATATCCTGATTTTTGTGTCAAGGAGGTAGGAAGACACTCAGTTCAGTGAGTTGGCATGTATTGATATTGGGTGCAGCTCCTTCTTGATTGCTTCAAGCCCTGATGCATAGATTTTTTTGTTGTTATTGACCACTCTATAGAGCTGAGTTTCTGACTGCATGCATGCCCAGCAACCAAACTTAATGGGAAATTGCAGTTGCGCCACCCTTGATTTTCTATCTATTCATGGATGGAAAATTGTAGACAGTGGGCCATAATTTCCTGATGTGTGTCTGTGTGGCCAGATGCCAAGCTCCCCAGCTGTAGCATGCATTGGTAAACATAGCCCTGTGGTGGTCACCCCATTATCATCTTGGATTATACCTATTTTCTTCAGACATTTCAGTTCCTTCACTTCAGCACTTTAATGTTAGGGGTTTTCTCCTGCTGTATGGACTTCTGGATTTAGTTTCATGCTGTAGTCGTAAACATGAAACCAAAACCATCAGTTACATCATTCCACTCTTTGAATCGGTTTGTCAGCGAAGTACTAACTCTCTTTGTTTTTACATTGCTTGTAACAGTAATTAAGAATCAGAGTCCACAATGTGGAATTACAAACATAATGGCATGCCTTTCCCTTGTGGGCAACAGCAGTTTAATTTCCCCATCTGGTTTTAATATGTGGCTGGCGAAAGACTTCAGCTTAATAGGCGATGCCTCTAATGACTGATCCTTAGTCTGAATTTTTCTGTACTGCTGCTATGTTGTGCACCTGTATCGAGTGTCACATTTATTTTAGTGTTGTTGACCATGATGTCTTCAACCTCCAATCATTGTTATGCTTGATCCTATTTCCAGTGCCAATATATAATTCATTTGGAGGTGATCTTTCTTGTTTACAATCACTTTCTTGATGGTCCATTTTTTTTTAATTGGTGTATTCATCCTTTGTTTGAAAAGCACACACTTATGATTGGTCTGTTTTCCCCATGCTTTGGCAGTTAACATTTGTGGCTGGGCATTCTCCCTGAAATGTGGTAGGCATGCACTCCTGTTACACTTTCCATACTTAGACAATTTTCCTTATTGTATACATTGTGTGTTTGATTGCATCTACAGTTAGTGTTACTTGCATTGGGTGTCCCGCTCTCAGAATTGACAATTGCTTGATAGTGAAATGTCCATCAAACTTCTCCATGGCTCACACTTGTTACTTTCATAATCTGTCACACTAAAGCGATAATATTCCCTTACTTTATCGCCTGTGGAATAAATCATTGTGTTTACTTACCTCACTTCAACTCTGATGCATCAGCATGAGCAGATAAAGTAGCAATCCTAATGCTACTTCCATGCAATCACTCCACAGGCTTTAAATTTTGATAGACATATTATAGCAATATTTGTTTCTTTTCATGTTTAGTTTAGCTCATCACTTAATTCACATCAGGGAACATCCTGACAATACTCCTCCCTTAATATAAGTACACCATTCATGGTCTTGACTTTCCTTCTGGAAGCTTGTAATAGCTTCTGTTTATTTTGCTTGCTGAGAACACTTCAGCAGCTTATTAACATTATCCTGTTGCATTTAAATGGGTAACATCTGACTTCTGGTGCCATGTATGGCCTTTGGTGATCTACACACAGGTTCCACATGGCAAGCAACATCAAGCCAACTTTACTTACCCAGAAACTAATGAATCAAGAGGCTGCTTTAAAAATAACATCACAAAGAATACCGATTTTCATGCAGGTGGTGCACTGCTGAAGCCAGAAAACATGGACTAATTGTTTGGTTAAATGATCAACTATAGAAGCACCGAAACAGCACAGTCAGGTTATGAGTAATCACTGGTCACAATTTGCATGTGTATAGGTTAATAAATGTGAGGCTCAAATGTTTTTATATATTCAGTAGCATGATCACTCATGATTGATGAGATAACTGAAGTGTTTGGATGCATGTTGTTCCAGTTGGATTTTTTTTGAAGTAGAATTGCCAAGTTCCCTTGTGTTGCTGGTCCAGTGTCTCTTAAGGCTTAAGGTGGGACTTTCCAGTCCATTACTAAGACTGACAACATTAGGTCTTTTCCAGTTTAAACAAATAACTGTTGTGAAATAAGTTCTATATAATTGCTCCCATCATCACTTTCTCGATTATCGTAATAATTTTACACTTTATTAAACACCAGACTGCTTTTGCCTATTAAAAATCAATGTGAACATCAGTGGGCTGCTCTGGCCATTCATATGTTTATCATTCAGCTTTGTACTGGTTTCTGAGATATGGCAGCAGATGACTAATACTTTACAATAAAGAGGCTATCGACTGAAAATGAGTGAACTGAACCACTACTGCACCTGAGTACCTTCTCTTCACATAGTCATTTCATGTTGCATCCTTACTCTGCACAAACTAATACTCAATCAATAACTCAAAAGTGTCCCAGATGATAGCTGCAGTGTCTCAAGTTATAATTTATAGTCAAAACATGAAAGGACGCTCCACCTTACTTAACATAAGTACACCATTTGTGGTGCTTTGGAAGGCATTGCATAGTGTGAACAAGTTATAAAAAGGAAGCTTTATGTTACTGTCAAATGTTTTATTTTGCTGGAAAGACTTCAGGGAATAAATTCTGTCAGGGTTCCACCAGTCTCCTTCTTTAACTCTGGGATAAAGGTCCCCACCACTCCCCTTCCCCAGTGCAAATGGTGGAAATTCTTGTACCAGGTCTTCCACTATTTGATAGTACCCTCTTTGTCTTATAAGTGGCAGAGCCACTTTACACCCCTAACTAGACAAATAATAGCAAGGGATGGGGCTCCCTAAGCCAGGGGTTCCAACTGCTGAGCCAGTAGAGGAATTGGCATTACTATAGCAACAAGCATACTGTGATAGTGGAAGTGCAACAGTCTCCATACCAATGGGGCCCAGATCAGACAAGTGGTCTAACACCTAGCCCCTATCCACACCTTCCCCAAAGACTTTAGCAAAAAGATGTTGCCAGATTTGCCCTTTTGCTCAAGAAGCCAATTGAACATGGTCAGGATCTGGGGAGAGCTGGGCAAACCTCAAGGATTCTGAGTTTCTGGTAGGGATGGGCAGATGGATACTGGTGATTCATCCGAAGTGGTGCTTGAAACAAAGCTGACATAAGCACAATCATTTTTGATACAGACTTCAATTTAGATTTAATTTAGAAGGGTATGCAGACAGGATGAGATGAAGTAGGGTGGGAGGAGGCTCATGTGGAGCATAAACGCCAGCACAGATCTGTTGGCCTGAATGGCCAGTTGCTCTGCTTGAAATTGTGCCTACTACCACTCTGAGTTAAACAAAATGATCAGGGCCACTGATTGATCAAGAAATAATCGAAACAAAATGTCAATTATCAGATTCTGGTAATTTTACAGTAGTTTTAGTGATCTGTTTCCCATCCATTTGCCATGAAGACCATAAATCAGTGGATTGGAAATGTTATGGTTTTGTTTGACGCCTTCACTGGCTGAAAATGAGGGCAAAGGATGATGTAGACTTCGAATTAATTTGTCAATGGGTGGCGCAGTGGTTAGCACCGCAGCCTCACAGCTCCAGCGACCCGGGTTCAGTTCTGGATACTGCCTGTGCGGAGTTTGCAAGTTCTCCCTGTGTCTGTGTGGGTTTCCGCCGGGTGCTCCGGTTTCCTCCCACAGCCAAAGACTTGCAGGTTGATAGGTAAATTGGCCATTGTAAATTGCCCCGAGAGTAGGTCGGTGGTAGGAGAATGGTGGGGATGTGGTAGAGACTATGGGATTAATATAGGATTAGTATAAATGGGTGGTTGTTGGTCAGCACAGACTCGGTGGGCCGAAGGGCCTGTTTCAGTGCTGTATCTCTAAATAAAAATAAATATGAATGTAAGTGCTTGAAACTGCTAACTCTAGTGTGTTTTGCCCAACACATCTCGTCCTGGCGCAGAGAAGAGCCATCCCTGGGTTTTCTGCTGTCTCCACATCTAAATGCAGCATGAGGTGTGTCGAAACTTGTGATTTCATAGTTTGGAGCAGAAATATGCAGCAGTAGCTTCTTAAAGGGGCACCTGCACTTCAAGTTTGACAGCAATGTTCAAAATTGGGCACTTTCTGTTGTGCTTTTTTGATTTCAGATTTTGTCAAAGTGATCAATTTTCCTGCTGTAACTTAGAGGGAAGATTTCTCTATTCGCCATACAATTGTAACATTATAAATGTCTTCATATTAACATATTCTTAAACTTATCCTGTGAAAGAATTTCTGGTTTTCCAATTAATGTTTTCCAGAGTAACTCTTGCCTGAAACTTTTCAGCCTATGAACCATGTTCGAAAACCATCAATTAGAACAGGCAGAGATGATGCTCAAATTAGACATTGATCCAAACTAGATCAATATAGATTCAAATTTCAACTTGGAACTTTGCAATTCACAACTAAATTCCTGCTCACTCATTGTGTCACCACACACTTAATGCTCCCCCTCCCATCCCACCGTCCCATTACATGGAATTGGCCATGAGTAATTCTCAGCAGTCATCTTACCTTCAGGAGTGGAGAGCAGTTAGACCTGTGTGAGCACCTAGAACTGGGAGCGAATAAATTTAGCATGAGGCTCGGAGCCTTCACTTACCTTCAGGAGCGGAGAGCAGTCAGACCTCTTCAGGAGTTGGCGTGTGCTGACAGTGTTTGAAAAAAAAAAATTCGAACAGTGACATCACCAGAAAGCTGCAAGGTGATTGGTGAGTAACTGCTGTTAGGGAGTATCAGAAATTGCTGGGTTAGTAACTGAAGTAAAGAGAAAGGTAAGGTCTACAGTTTTTTTTATATATAGGAAGCAGTGTTTTTAGGGAATCAAGGTCCCTAGTGTAAATAATCTCGAATTTTTGAGTAATTTAAGGGAGTAAATTAAGGGTAAGTCATGGCAGGGCAGCTCAGCAGTGTGGAGTGCTCCTCTTGTGAAATCTGCGAAGTCAGGGACACTTCCAGAGTCCAGGGCAAACACATGTGTGGGAGGTGTATCCAGCTGCAGCTACTTGAAATCTGTGTTTCAGGACCCTGTGAAGCATCCACAAGGCTATCATTGTGGATAGCATGTACAGGGAGGTGGTCACACCGCAGGTAAAGACCCCTCAGGCAGAAAGGGAATGGGTGACCGTTAGGCAGAGTAGAAGAACTAGGCAGGTAGTGCAGAAGTCCCCTGGGTCCATCTCCCTCTCTAATGGATTTTCCGCTTTGGAAACTGTTGAGGGAGATAGCTTCTCAGGGGAATGCAGCAAGAGCCAAGTCTGTGGCACCACAGGTAGCTCAGCTGCACAAGAGGGGAGGAAAAAGAGTGGGAGAGCTATAGTAATTGTACCACTAACAATAGGGGATTCTGATAGCTGTTTCTGGGGCTGCAAACGTGACTCCAGAATGGTATGTTCCCTCCCTGGTGCTAGGGTCAAGAATGTCACTGAGTGGGTGCAGGACATTCTGAAAGGGAAGGGTGAACAGTCAGAGGTCATGGTTCACATTGAACAAAGAACAAAGAACAAAGAAAATTACAGCACAGGAACAGGCCCTTCGGCCCTCCAAGCCTGTGCCGATCCAGATCCTCTATCTAAACATGTCGCCTATTTTCTAAGGGTCTGTATCTCTTTGCTTCCTGCCCATTCATGTATCTGTCTAGATACATCTTAAAAGACGCTATCGTGCCTGCGTCTACCACCTCCGCTGGCAACGCGTTCCAGGCACCCACCACCCTCTGCGTAAAGAACTTTCCACGCATATCCCCCCTAAACTTTTCCCCTCTCACTTTGAACTCGTGACCCCGAGTAATTGAATCCCCCACTCTGGGAAAAAGCTTCTTGCTATCCACCCTGTCTATACCTCTCATGATTTTGGTACCAACGACATAGGTAGAAAGAGGGCTGAGGTCCTGTCAACAAGAATTTAGGGAGCTAGGTAGCAGATTAAAAAGCAGGACCTCGAAGGTTGTAATTTCTGGATGACCCCGGTGCCACATACTAGTGAGTATAGGAATAGGAGGATAGAGCAGATGAATGTGTGGCTGAAGAGATGGTGCAGGAGGGAGTGCTTTAGTTTCCCGGATCACTGGGTCTGTTTCTGGGGAAGGTGAGACCTATGCAAGTCGGACGGGATGTACCTGAACTGGAATGGGACCAACATCCTTGCAGAGAGGTTTGCTAGTGCTGTAGGGGGTATTTAAACTAATTTGGCAGGGGGATGGGATACAGAATGGAGGTTCATTAGGGAGTGATGCACAGCCAAATATAGAAGAGAAACTAAGTCAGTCTGGAAGGCAGAGCAAATATAGACCTGCTAAGGCACAAGCGAATAATGCAAGGCTGGACTGCATCTATTTTAACGCAAGGAGTCTTACAGGTAAGGCAGATGAATAGAGGGCATTGATTAGCACATGGGAATATGATAATATTGCTATCACAGAGACATGGTTGAGGGAAGGGCAGGACTGGCAGCTTAATATTCCAGGGTATGGAATCTTCAGGCGTGACAGAGGGGGGTGTAAAAGAGGAGGTGGCATTGCACTATTGATCAAGGAGTCAATAACTACAGTAAGGATGGATGATATCTTAGAAGGTTCCTCAAATGAGGCCATATGGGTAGAACTTAAATACAAAAAGGGGTAATCACTTTGCTGGGAGTGTAGTACAGGCTTCCAAATAGTCAGGGAGAGATAGAGGAGCAGATATGTAGGCAAATCTCAGGTGTAAAAATCTTCTTTTTCTTCTTTGGCCTCCTTGTCTCGAGACAATGGGTAAGTCCCTGGAGGTGGTCAGTGGTTTGTGAAGAGCGCCTGGAGTGGCTATAAAGGCCAATTCTAGAGTGACAGGCTCTTCCACAGGTGCTGCAGATAAAATTGGTTGTCGGGGTTGTTACACAGTTGGCTCTCCCCTTGCGCTTCTGTCTTTTTTCCTGCCAACTGCTAAGGCCCTTCAACTCGCCACTCTTTAGCCCCGCCTTTATGGCTGTCCGCCAGCTCTGGCGATCACTGGCAACTGACTCCCACAACGTGATCATTGTCACAGGACTTCACATCGCATTTGCAGACGTCTTTAATGCAGAGGCATGGACGGCCTGTGGGTCTGATACCAGTGACGAGCTCGCTGTACAATGCGTCCTTGGGGATCCTGCCATCTTCCATGCGGCTCACATGGCCAAGCCATCTCAAGCGCCGCTGGCTCAGTAGAGTGTATATGCTGGGGGTGTTGGCCACCTCGAGGACTTCTGCATTGGAGATACGGTCCTGCCACCTGATGCCAAGGATTCTCTGGAGGCAGCGAAGATGGAATGAATTGAGACGTTGCTCTTGGCTGACATACGTTGTCCAGGCCTTGCTGCCGTAGAGCAAGATACTGATGACACAGGCTTGATACACTCGGTCTTTTGTGTTCCGTGTCAGTGTGCCATCTTCCCACACACTCTTGGCCAGTCTGGACATAGCAGCAGACGCCGTTCCCATGCGCTTGTTGATTTCTGCATCGAGAGACCGGTTACCGGTGATAGTTGAGCCTAGGTAGGTGAACGTTTGAACCACTTCCAGAGCGTGGTCACCGATATTGATGGATGGAGCATTTCTGACGTCCTGTCCCATGATGTTCATTTTCTTGAGGCTGATGGTTAGGCCAAATTCATTGCAGGCAGCCGCAATCCTGTCGATGAGTCTCTGGAGACACTCTTCAGTGTGGGATGTTACTGCAGCATTGTCAGCAAACAGGAGTTCCCTGATGAGGACTTTCCGTACTTTGGCCTTCGCTCTTAGACGGACAAGGTTGAACAACCTGCCATCTGATCTTGTGTGGATGACAATTCCTTCTTCTGAAGACTTGAACGCATGTGAGAGCAGCAGGGAGAAGAAGATCCCAAACAGTGTAGGTGCGAGAACTCAGCCCTGTTTCACGGCACTCAGGATAGGAAAGGGGTCTGATGAGGCGCCGCTATGCTGAATTGTGCCTTTTCATATTGTCATGGAATGAGGTGATGATACTTAGTAGCTTTGGTGGACATCCGATCTTTGCTAGTAGTTTGAAGAGAACATGTCTGCTGACGAGGTCAAAGGCTTTGGTGAGATCTATGAAAGCAACATAGAGGGGCATCTGTTGTTCACAGCATTTCTCCTGCAGCTGGCGAAGGGAGAACAGCATGTCAATGGTGGATCTCTCTGCTCGAAAGCCACACTGTGCCTCAGGGTAGACACACTCAGCCAGCTTCTGGAGCTTGCTTAAAAGGACTCAAGCGAAGACTTTCCCCACGATGCCAAGCAGGGAGATTCCACGGTAGTTGTTGCAGTCACCACGGTCACCCTTGTTCTTATAGAGGGTGATGATATTGGCATCGCGCATGTCCTGTGGTACTGCTCCCTCATCCCAGCACAGGCTTGGCACTTTTGATTATTTCAGGGGTAATGCCGTCCTTCCCAGGGGCTTTTCCACTGGCTAGAAAATCAATGGCATCAGAGTTCCGATTTTGTTGGCTGTTCATCCAGCTCATCCATGACTGGCAGAGACTGGGCTGCATTGAGGGCGGTATCAGTGACAACATTTTCCCTGGAGTACAGTTCTAGGTAATGCTCTACCCAGCGTTCCATTTGCTTGCATTGGTCAGTGATCATGTCCACTGATTTAGACTTGAGGGGAGCAATCTTCTTGATGGTTGGCCCAAAAGCTCTCTTAATGCCATCATACATTCCTCTGATGTTTCCGGTGTCGGAGGCCAGCTGAATACAATTGCATAGGTGTTTCCAGTAGCCATTAGCGCAGCGCCTGGCTGTTCTTTTGTGCAGCGCTTCTGGCTGCTTTAAGTGCTACGGTTGTTAACTCGCTGGGGGCTTTCTTGTAGTTCAACAGTGCAATGCACTTAGCAACTATGACCGGTTCCAGCTCTTCAAAGTGAGATTGAAACCAGTGAGATTGAAATAGAACCCAAAATAATTGGGTAATAATAGTAGGGGATTTCAACTTCCCCAATATTAACTGAGATAGTCTTGGTGCAAAAGGCTTAAAGGGGGCAGAATTCTTCAAGCGCATCCAGGAGAGCTTTTTGCGCCAGCAAGTAGAAAGTCCTACAAGAGAAGGGGCGGTACTGGACCTAATCTTAGGGAATGAAGTCGGACAAGTGGTAGAAGTGTCAGTGAGGGAGCATTTCAGGGATAGTGGCCATAACTCTAAGATTTAAGGTAGTTACAGAATAGGACAAAGGTGGACCGGAAATGAATGTACTGAATTGGGGGAAGGCCGATTTCAATATGATAAAACAGGACCTGGCCAAAGTGGATTGGGAGCAGCTACTTATAGGAAAGTCTACATCAGACCAGTGGGAGTCATTCTAAAAGGAAATAGTGAGAGTTCAGGGCCAACATGTTCCCGTAAAGGTGAAGGGTAGGACCAATACATCCAGGGAACCCTGGATGTCAAGGGATATAGAGGAATGGATTAGGGGGAAAAAAAAGGAGGCTTCTGAGAGATTCAGAGGGCTGAAAACAGCAGAGGCTCTAGAGGAGTATAGAAAGTGTAGGAAGGTACTTAAAGTAATTAGGAGAGTGAAGAGGGGGCATGAAAAAACACTGCGGGCAAGATAAAGGAAAATCCCAAGGCATTTTATAAGTATGTTAAGGACAAGAGGATAACCAGGGAAAGAGGAGGGCCCATTAAGGAGCAAAGTGGCAATCTGTGTGTGGAGCCATAGGATGTAGGTGAGGTTTTAAATTATTACTTTTCATCTGTGTTCACTATGGGGACGGACGATGTAGGTGTAGAGATCAGGGAGGGGGATTGTGATATACTTGAACAAATTAGCATTGAAAGGGAGGAGGTATTAATGGTTTTAGCGGGCTTAAAAATGGGAGGCAAGGGAGGAGATTGCAGGGGCTCTGACACAGATTTTCAAATCCTCTCTGGCCACAGGAGAGATATCAGAGGACTGGAGGACAGCAAATGTAGTACCATTATTCAAGAAGGGTAGCAGGGATAAACCATGTAATTACAGGCCAGTGAGTCTAACATCAATGGTAGGGACAGGATTAATCTCCGCTTGGAGAGGCAGGGATTAATCAAGAATAGTCAGCAAGGATTTGTCAGGGGGAGATCATGTCGAATCAATTTGACTGAATTTTTCAAGGCGGTGATTAGATGTGTAGTTGAGGGTAAAGCAGTTGATGTAGTCTACATGGACTTCAGTAAGGCTTTTGATAAGGTCCCGCATGGAAGATTTCTTAAGAAGGTAAGAACCCATGGGATCCAGGGCAATTTGGCAAATTGGATCCAAAATTGGCTTTGTGGCTGGAGGCAGAGTGTGATGGTTGAGGGTTGATTTTGCGATTGGAAGCCTGCGGTCAGTGGTGTACCGCAGGGATCGATGCTGGGACCCTTGCTGTTTGTAGTGTACATTAATGATTTAGACGTGAATATAAGAGTTATGATCAGTTGGTTCACAGATGACATGAAAATTGGTGTCGTAAATAATGAGGAGGATTACAAGGTCCCACATGGCAGACTGGTGCAAAAGGTGAAGTCACACGGGATCAGAGGTGAGCTGGCAAGATGGATACAGAACTGACTCAGTCACAAAAGACAGAGGGTAATAGTGGATGGGTGTTTTCTGAATGGAGGGATGTGACTAGTGGTGTTCCGCAGGGATCAGTGCTGGGACCTTTGCTGTTTGTAGTATATATAAATGATTTGGAGGAAAATGTAGCTGGTCTGATTAGTAAGTTTGCGGATGACACACAGGTTGGTGGAGTTGCGGATAATGATGAGGATTGTCAGAGGATACAGCAGGATATAGATCGGTTGGAGACTTGGGCGGAGAAATGGCAGATGGAGTTTAATCCGGACAAATGTGAGGTAATGCATTTTGGAAGGTCTAATGCAGGTGGGATTATACAGTAAATGGCAGAACCCTTAGGAGTATTGACAGGCAGAGAGATCTGGGCGTACAGGTCCACAGGTCACTGAAAGTGGCAATGCAGGTGGATAAGGTAGTCAAGAAGGCATTCGGCGTGCTTGCCTTCATCGGTCAGGGCATAGAGTATAAAAATTGGCAAGTCATGTTGCAGCTGTACAGAACCTTAGTTAGGCCACACTTAGAATATTGCGTGCAATTCTGGTCGCCACACTACCAGAAAGACGTGGAGGCTTTGGAGAGGGTACAGAGGAGGTTTACCAGGATGTTGCCTGGTCTGGAGGGTATTAGCTATGAAGAGAGGTTGGAAAAACTCGGATTGTTTTCACTGGAACGACGGAGGTAGAGGGGCGACATGATAGAGGTTTACAAAGTTATGAGCGGAATGGACAGAGTGGATAGTCAGAAGCTTTTTCCCAGGGTGGAAGAGTCAGTTACTAGGGGACATAGGTTTAAGGTGCGAGGGGCAAAGTTTAGAGGAGATGTGCGAGGCAAGTTTTTTACACAGAGGGTGGTGAGTGCCTGGAACTTGCTGCCAGGGGAGGTGGTGGAAGCAGATACAATAGCGATGTTTAAGAGACATCTTGACAAATATATGAATAGGAAGGGAATAGAGGGATATGGGCCCCGGAAGTGCAGAAGGTGTTAGTTTCGGCAGGCATCAAGATCGGCGCAGGCTTGGAGGGCCGAATGGCCTGTTCCTGTGCTGTACTGTTCTTTGTTTTTTGTTCTTTTCACAATATAGATGGGCTGGTAAGATGGGCAGAGCAGTGGCAACTGGAATGTAATCCTGAGAAGTGTAAGGTGATGCATTTTGGGAGGACTAACAAGGCAAGGGAATATACAATGGATGGTAGGACCCTAGGAAGTACAGAGGGTCAGACGGACCTTGGTGTACTTGTCCATAGATCACTGAAGGCAGCAGCACAGGTAGATAAGGTGGTTAGGAAGGCATATGGGATACTTACCTTTATTAGCCGAGGCATAGAATATAAGAGCAGGGAGGTTATGATGGAGCTGGATAAAATGCTAGTTAGCCACAGCTAGAGGACTGTGTACAGTTCGGGTCGCCACACTACAGGAAGGATGTGATTGCACTGGAGAGGGTGCAGAGGAGATTCACCAGGATGTTGCCTGGGCATTTCAGCTATGAAGAGAGACTGGATAGGCTAGGGTTGTTTTCCTTAGAGCAGAGAAGGCTGAGGGAGGACCTGATTGAGGTATACAAAATTATGAGGGGCATAGATAGGGTGGATAGGAAGAAACTTTTTTCCCTTAGCGGAGGGGTTCAATAACCAGGGAGCATAGATTTAAGGTAAGGGGCAAGACATTTAGAGGGGATTTGAGGGAAAAAAAATTCACCCAGAGGGCAGTTGGAATCTGGAACACACTGCCTGAAGGAGTGGTAGAGACAGGAACCTTCACAACATTTTAGAAGTATTTAGATCAGCACTTGAAAAGCCATAGCATACAAAACTATGGGCCAAGTGCTGGAAAATGGGATTAGAATAGATAGGCTTGATGGCCGGCATGGACACTGTAAGCCGAAGGGCCTGTTTTTGTGAGGTATAACTATGACACTATGACTCTATCTTTCTGCATTTGTTGCAGTTAAGAGAATCATCGCATGGGCCCAGCTTATGCAAAAGTTGAATTAGTGCTGACCCTGAATTTATTAATCACTGGAGTTTAAATATTTTCACTGAATTATCAGTTGACTCATTTGTGCAAGACTAGAAACTGGGTTGTATTCAAGCACTTGTTCAGATACTTGCAGAAAGTTAAAAATTCTGCCACAAGTATGCTAGATCAAGTGAATATCCAATGCAATATTAACAGCCATGAGTGTCCAAATCATCCATTATTCAAATAAATTCAAGTGCGAAAATAACGGGAGTCAAGACACATGAGGCACTGGTGAGACAACCAGCACTGTGATACAATCACCATTGAGAAGACGCATTCCAGGCAGCAATGTAATGTATTTAACAACCTTGGAACAGATCATGCCCGAGTACAAATGAGTTTACATTGGTTATGTTACATTGGTCATTTCAATGCAATAACACTTTGGCTTGTAATCAGTATATCCATTTCAATGGACATGTAATGACTTTCCAGACATGTATCAATCAATTCTCATGCATTTTGGACCTTAATGATGTGAATGGCACTGGAGGGTGGTGGTGCCCATGTATATTGCACATTATTAAAGAAAAATAATTTCCTGCCATGCCATTGAATAAAAAAGGGCAAATTTTTAATATTTAGACCTGCTCCCAGTGGGAGAAACTGGCTGCAGGTCAGGAATCCAAATGTTTGTGGAGTGGGCTTTGCTAGGAGTTTTTAACTCCGCCACGGAATTAGCATCCTGCTTCCAGGTTTCCCAATGAATCAGAGTGCGGTCATGATCCTGACCCATACCTGACTGTTAAAGACTTTCTCTATTTAAAGGGACCCTGGCAGGGGTCAGAATGGATCCATTGTTTTCTCTGAGGGCTTCTTGGCTCCTCCCACACCAGCTGCCGAGTCATACTTGAAGGATCTTTGGAAGAGGAAAGATGTGAATTAGAACTGACAAGGGGAAAGGGTTCAAAGTTATCATTGTGCAGATCATCATATTTCAGTTAATGGTGACATCAATTCCACATGAGTTACTTGTACTAAGTGGCTGTGTAATATCTAATTCTGTCACCAGGTATCTGGGAGATCCCCATTGTCCATCTCATTTGGATTCCAACACTGCCGATCTTCATCACCTACTCCTCTGCAGCAATCAGGATGGCTATTACTGAAGAGTAACCTCCAGCTCTCTACTAATCCCTGATGCTCCATCAGGACAGAGAGAGCAGGGGCAATGATGGTGTCTCAACATGGGAAGGCTGCTGTCTGGTTCTCGAGGCATCCCTGGAGGTAATGCTGCAGGTATGCAAAGAAATACACTTCCCACTGGATGGGAAGAAGAGGCCAGCCTCTGAAAGCAAGCAGGTATGGCCAGAAGTGGCTCAGAAGATCAGCAGCAGAAGCATGGTGGCTCACACATGGTTACAGTGCCACAAGAGGTTCAATGACCTCATCTGCGCAGGAAAGATGAGTGGCATCCCACATTTAAGTGCCAACCCCCCTACTCTGACACCACAGCTTTCTCCTGTACAGCACTCCTCAGACCAACACACTTTCTTGAGGCACCTCCACGCATCCGCATCTGAACGCTCACCTTCACCTTTATTGCTATCTCACATCCATCCCTCAGTCACAGTCCACAAATGTTGTCATTCGATCCTCTCAAATCATTTCATTTCTCACACTCATAGCTCTCTGCTTTCTTGCAGGAGAAGAGAGCACAGAACCTCCAGGAGTCGTAGAGAGCTGGAGGTTGCTCTTGAGTAATAGCCTGCTGTGGAGGAGTAGGTGATGGAGATCAGCAGTGTTGGAATCCATGGCCATTGGAGATGGACAGATGGGGGTCACCCAGATAGCTGGTGACAGAATTAAATATCATGCAACCACTTAGTACACAACAGTCACTCATGTGGAATTGATGTCACCACTAACTGAAGTATGATGATCTGCACAATGATGACTTTGAACCCTTTCCCCTTGTCCGTTCTAATTCATGTCTTTCCTCTCCCAAAGATCCTTCAAGCCTGACTCGGCAGCTGGTGTGGGAGGAGGCCAGGGAGTCCTCAGAGGAAGTCAGACTCTGAGGAAGCACTGTCACATGACTCATACACAACCTCCACTAGCTCGGATGCACATACCTCAGTGGGCCGACCAAGGCAGGTAGGTACGTTGTCACATGGTGAGCCACATATCACAAGTGAGCAGGTGCCGAAAACAGGGACAGCAGGGGAGAGTCCCAGTCAAAGGGCATAGGGCACTCCAAGCTCTGTTCAGCTAGATGCAGATGCTGAGCCTTGGGGGTCATCCACGAAAGGAACAATTCTAGACCAGCAGCAGCAGAAAATGTGAGGTTCTGTCAGCATTTCCAGAGGCACTATTCACCATTGGAGAGAAATTGGAGGAATTTATTTCCAGCACAAGTGCCATGGTGTCTCAGGTCTCTGTGCTGATTTCCATCTCCAGTGAGATGACCACCTGCATGGAATATCAAATGCGATAGGCAACCAAGTGTACGCTGGCCCTCAACAATGGCCTGCATGCTCCATCTGCCAGTTTAAATAGGAAGGAGGAAAGTCTTGCTTTGACAATACAGCACCTCAGTGAACTGCAGCAAATTGCTCCCCGGCTCCTGGCTAGCAGGGACTATGGGAGTGCCTCATGTTTTGCGGTGGAGGTGGTTCGGCGGGAAGGCACTTGCCATGGGATCAGCACTGGTATGCCATATGGCTTCACAGCCTCAGGTTAGGTGAATCATACCTGTATGAGTCCATTGCGGGCATCTCTAACAGCTAGGTGAGCAGCTGCTGGGAACCTGGCCACATCAGGCTCCTTCTCCTGTTCCTCCTCAGATGTAGCGTGGTCATCACCTTCATCTTCCTGCAGCTCCAGTCCTCTCTGCTATACTATGTTGTGAAAGGCACGGTAGACCACTACCTTTTGGAACACCCTTGATGCTGCATACTGAAGGGGATAGACACAGTTCTCTGCAGCCATGAGCGCGTGTCCAGAAGGCTGTGTTGCTTGCCTAGTGCCAGGGTTCGGGACATATGCTCAGGACCGAAGAGGAACTTACAGTGGGAGGGGGAAGATCCAGTCATCGTGGTCCATGCAGGTATCAACAACATGGGCAGAACAAGGAAAGAAGTTCTACATAGTATGAGGAACTAGGCACCAAATTAAGAAGCAGAACCTCAAAGGTAATAATCTGTGGATTATTACCTGAGCCATGTGCAAATTGGAGTAGGGCAAATAAGTTTAGAGAAATGAATGTATGGCTCAAAGACTGGTGTGGTAGAAGTGGGATCTGGTTCATGGGGCACTGGCACCAGTATTGGGGAAAGTGGGGGCTGTACTGTTGGGATGATTTACATCTGAACTGTGCTGGGACCAGTGTTCCAGTGAGTCACATAACTAGGGAAGTAGAGAGGGTTTTAAACTAAATAGTAGGGGCAAGGGATCAAATTTGGGAAGATGTGAGAAATCAAAAGGTAGAGACAAGGCAAGAGAGAAAGATATTAATATGGGAAATGTTAAACAGACTGTGACAGGAAGGGACAGAGAGTACAAATCTAAGAGTAAATCGGCAGAAAAGGCTAGAGCAAGGTTGTCCAACATACGGCCCACAGGCCAGGATCTGGCCCGTTGGTGTAAACTGTTCCTGGGGCTGTTCCTCATCCTCACCATGACTGGAGATGAAAAATTTCCCTTTGTCGAAACTGGCTTTTAAGCTATTGTGCTATCAGTTTCACAGATTGCAGAAAATGGAACATTCTTTTAACGTTCTTTTAAAGGTCAGTTCTTTCTTTTAAAAAAAAAACATCATTGTCCGTTTCAGAGCCGACAGCTGCTAACATTGGGAACTGCCATTTCCCAACAAGCTCGGGGTTTTCCGGCGGGTTCTGACTTTTTTTTTTAATGGATAGAAGTAAATAAGTACAATCTGATGGCCAATACAGAGACATGGCTGTGGGATGACATAGATTGGGACCTGAATATTGAAGGGACATTATATTTAGGAAGGACAGGAAGCTAGGAAAAGGTGGAGGAGTGTCTCTGTTAATTGCGCAATAGAGAGGGATGACCTAAGTTCAGGAAACCAGGATGTAGAAGCAGTTTGGGTAGAGATGAGAAATGATAAAGGTAAGAAGTCACTTGCGGGAGTGGTGCACAGGCCCCCTAACAATAACCCACGGTAGGATGGGGTTAAAGGAAGAAATAATGGGAGCTTGTCAGAAAGGTCACGTGATAATCATGGAGGATTTTACTCTACATATAGACTAGAAAAATCATATGGGCAAAGGTAGCCTAGATGAGGACTTCAAAGTTTTTGAGATGGTTTCTTAGAACAGCACGTTATGAGGGTATGAAAGCAGAGCTAGCTAAAGTGAACTAGCAAAATAGGTTAAGGAATAGGCCAATAGAGCTGCAGTGGCAGATATTTAAGGGGATATTTCAGAATACACAAAATAGATAAATTCCAAACAGAAAGAAAATTTCCAAGGAGGGGATCCACCACCCATGGTTAACTGAAAAAGTTAGATATAGTATCAAACGTAAAGAAAAAGCATATAATTGCACAAAGATGGGTGGCAGGTCAGAAGGTTGGACAGAATATAAAAAACAGCAGAGAATGCCGAAAAGATTAATAAGGAAGGAAAAATTAGAGTACTAGAAATATAAAAATGGATAGCAAGAGTTTCTATAGATATTTTTAAAAGACAAGAGTTAACAAAGTGAGCGTCCGTTCTATAGAAAGTGAGTTTGGGGAATTAATAATGTAAAATAAGGAGATGGCAGATGAATTGAACAGGTATTTTGCTTCACTATAGAGGATACAAGCAACATCCCAGAAATAGCTGTAAATCAGGAAATGGAAGGGAGGGAGGATCTCTAGAAAATTAGAATCACCAGGGAAGTGGTACTGAGCAAAGTTTTGGAACTGCGGGCTGACAAGTCCCGAGGTCCTGATGGACTTCATCCTAGGGTCTTAAAAGAAGTGGCTAGTGAGATAGTTGATAATTTTCCAAAATTCTCTAGATTCGGGAAAGGTTCCAGTAGATTGGAAAATAGCAAATGTAACTCCTTTATTCAAAAAGAGAGGGAGCCAGAAAATAGGAAACTACAGGCCTACAGATGTTAGCTTAACATCTGTCACAGGGAAAATGTTTAAAGCTATTGTCAAAGGCGTTACAGAAGGGAACTTAGAAAAATTAAAGGTAATCAGGTGGAGTCAACATGGTTTTGTGAAAGGAAAATCATGTTTAACCAATTTATTGGAGTTGTTTGAAGAAGTAACATGTGCTGTGGATAAAGGGGAACTGGTGGATGGATTGTATTTGTACTCCCAGAAGGCATTTGATAAGGTGCCACATCAAAGGTTATTGTGGAATATAAATGCTCATGGTGTTGGGGGTAACATTTTGGCATGGATAGAAGATTGGCGAGCTAATAGGAAATGGCGAGTAGACATAAATGAGTCACTTTCTGGTTGGCAAGATGTAACGAGTGGTGTGCCACAAGGTTCAGTGCTGGTGCCTCATGTTTTACAATTTATATAAATGACTTGTATGAAGAGACCAAAGGTATGTTTGCTAAATTTGCTGATGACACAAAGATAGGTAGGAAAGTAAGTTGTGAAGAGGACATAAGGAGGCTACAAAGGGATATAGATAGGTTAAGTGAGTGGGCAAAGACCTGGAAAATGGAGTATAATGTGGGAAAGTGGGAAATTGACCACTTTGGCAGGAAGAATAAAAAAGAACCATATTATCTGAATGGTGAGAGATTGCAGTGCTAAGATGCAAAGGGATCTGAGTGTCCTAGTGCATGAATTGCAAAAGGTTAGTATGCATGTACAGCACGTAATTATGAAGCTAATAGAATGTTATTGTTTATTGTGAGGGAAATTGAATACAAAAGGAGGGAGGTTATGCTGCACTTATACAGGGCATTGGTGAGACCGCATCTGGAGTCCTGTATACAGTATTGGTCTCCTTATTTAAGGAAGAATGTAAATGCATTGCTAGCAGTTCAGAGAAGGTTTACTAGACTATTACCTGGAATGGGCAGGTTGTCCTATGAGGAAAGATGGGACAGGCTAGGCTTGTATCTGTTGGAATTTAGAAGAGCAAGAGGCGACTTGATTGAAACATATAAGATCCTGAGGGGTCTTGACAGAGTGGATGCGGAAAGGATGTTTCCTCTTGTGGGAGAATCTAGAACTAGGGGTCACTGTTTAAAAATAAGGGGTCACCCATTTAAGACAGAGATGAGCAGAAATTATTTCTCTCGGAGGGTCGTGAGTCTTTGGAACTCTCTTCCTCAAAAGGCAGTGGAAGCAGAGTCTTTGAATATTTTTAAGGCAGAGGTAGATAGATTCTTGATAAGCAAGGGTGTGAAAGGTTATTGGGGTTAGGCAGGAATGTGGAGTTGAGATTACAGTCAAATCAGCCATGATCTTGCTGAATAGCGAAGCAGGCTTGAGGGGCTGAGTGACCTACTCCTGCTCCTAATTCGTACGTTCATCCCCAGATCTATCTATGCACCTGAATAGTATCTTCACAAACTCAATGACCACTCTTCTGCCCATGTGGCTTTGGTTCTACCTTTCTTGTTCACCAGTTGTGGTATTCCTCGCAGATGTTATCAGTCTTGTTTAGAGGGCAGGCCTTGTCTCCAAGGAGCCATCATCTGACTCTGTTTGGATATGTAAAGATCTGCAGGAGAATGACTGGTGCAAAATGAAGGCATCAAAGCAGCTTCCACACAATCTTGCACAGACATACATGAATACCTTCTGGAGGTTACATATCAGCTATATTGGTATAGGGGAAAAGAGGCTTGTTAAATCTTGTTCAATATGTTCCTGTCCACAATAACATGGTAAAAGTGTTATTTGCTTAGTGAATTAGCAAGTAATTTTCAAATAGTTCCTAATGCTGCAAGGCCATTTGTGACTTGCAAACGTGTTCCCTTCCATCCTTGTCATGTCTTTTCTTCTTGGGGCAATTTTTAAGGAGAGGATGAGAGTACACAGTGTTTCTGATATTCTTATAATTATTTTCTGGAGTGGTTGGACAGGAAATTTAACAATTGCCCCACGACCACCAGGCTGGTGGAGGATATATTTGCAAGTCACAAATACCCTTACAACAATGTGAACCATTTTCAAATCGCTTTATATGGGTAGCTGTTAGCAAATAACAACCTCAATGTTATTATGAATATGAACAGTATTTGAAGAAAATCACTTGTCACTGTTACTGAGGAACTAAAGAGTTGAATGAAAGAACATCATCTTCTGCACTCATTAAAAAAGAGAAAGCACTGTACTTGTGTCTTGCAGTACTAAAGATTGTCTGTTCAAATACATTAAAATTGATTTGTGAACCGTTTTCTGCCTTTATGTATGCAAATTAGTATATCAATTGATATGGGTTCACATACTGAGCCTTATAATGAACTCCGAAACAGGGATTATCATGAAATTTCACTTCAGAATTGCTTTCAGCAATCAGCTTTATTTTATGTCGAAGCAAATCCTGTCATGGTAAGATTCATGAAAATTCACAGCATCAAAACCATTAGTGATGGAGTGGGACATCTTCGGCGTGTCACTGATTAGACAAGGGTATAGAAATTGGATCATACAGCACTGGGACTGAAGGGCCTAATATGGTGTGTGGCGTACTCATTCTGTGCCTGGGATGCCCTGCTTGTCATATTGCTCAGGGAGCCTTGTCATCCAGAGCACCCACCTGAAATAGGTTTTAGGCCCATTACAAATCAGGGGTCTAACACTAGTTTCAGACCCCCCTCCAAAATTGTTGCTCGAGTGCAGCAGTCAGTTTTCTCAGTCGCAGAGTAGTCAAGCCAGAAGAACTTCAATTTTTCATTTGCTTGAATGCACTCTGGCTTCACGCAAAATGTCTAGACCACTGCTTGTGGCTTCTGCTCTTCTTGATCATCAGTTTCAATGCAGCAGCTCATGTTTTCAAAGCTGTTTGCTGTGTGCAAATTTCTGTCACTGTTTCTGAGTAAGTAATGCACTGCATGAGAAGGTTGGTTTGTGTGAAAGACAAAGGGGAATGTAGCACTGCTTTCAATAACCTCCTCAAGACTCTCCTCTTCAACTGTGCTTTTGCTTCATCCTTCTTTCCATTTCCATTTACTGCCCTGTAAAGTACACAAAATATCTTTACAGACAATGAGCATTATGTTAATATAAGTTGTCAAAATACTGGTAATTTTGACTTTGGGCATTAGTGTTAAATGATTCAGCTGCCCATTGTACATCTTTACCAATTTTCATTTCCATTGGCTTCCATCTTATGCAGTACCTTGCAGGTAAACTAGAATTTTCTTTGCTATTCCAGCCACTGTGCAGTGTGCAGTCCCCAACTCGACTAACAAATTCTCCAGCCTTTGAAGATTGTGTTGTGCTAAAAGGTTTTTTTACAGATCGTTAAAAGAAGAATCATATCAGGAATCACACATTCATACCTGCAAATTCATTAGCAGTTCATTCATTTCAACAACAAACAGACATTGCACATTGAGATCCAGCATATTCAATATGGTGTTAACATGGTAAAGAAACCAATATAAAAGCAGCTCAAAAGCAAATTTAGATCCAGATTTTTGTTGGCAGTAAATTCTGCTGCTGGGATCAGGGTCTTGGATTTCGTTCTGCAAACACTTGAAGGTGGCTCATCAATGCCAGTCTCCCAGGATCTGACTTGAACAAGCGCCAGTGTCAAAAGAACTTTAATCATTGGGCTGCAATCATTCGCCTGTATAGCAACAACATTACTCTCAAAGTTTGTGTTGCAAGCACTTCAGAGAGTACATCGGCCTTGCTTGCATAATTCCGCTTGACAAGGCCTATTGACTTCAAACACATCTGACTGAGCACAACTGCTGGATTGCAAATACAAGTCTTCAAGCAAATGAAAGAGTGGTAAATCAATTAGTGACTAATTTATTGTTTTGTGCACTTTAGGTTCAATGCTTGACCTCTTTTAGTTTCTGTACTCAAGGTCACGCAGAACTGATTGGAGGATTAAAAAACAATTGATCATATATTAACATCGCTGGGTGGGTCACCACATTCCACTTCAAAATGCATCACATTTCATGAAGTCCTTGAGTAGAATTTCCTCGTCCGGGGCGGGGGTGGGGGGGAGCTTCTCCTCATTTCTCATATGAGCTCAGCAGGAGATTGGTTAAAAATGCTGGAGAAACAGCGTAAAACAGTTTACACTGTTCCTGCAAGATTACTGCTGATCTTCCACTGAGGTTACACTGGGAGATCAGGAGATCCAGTAATTCCGAGTGCTGATCTCTGTGGGAAAATCCATTCTCAAAAGTATACAGGCTGGATTTTGTTCTCCTCCTGACTTGGGGCTCCGTGGTGGGGGCTGGGGGGGTGGGGCAGAAGATTGGAGCGGCAGCAGCCGCCACGGAACCCGATGCTGGGATTGCTGGGCCCGATCTTCTTGGCAGCAGGGATGCTCCATGGCGGGCCCTCCATCGCTCTGCGGCGGGACCTGACTTTACATATTTAAATTACGTCTTTGCATAAATTAAAATGAAAATCAGAGCTATCTTACCTGCAGTTGCGGATCTTCAGTGCAACAGGCAGCACTCACGCGCCTTCTTTATCTCATATTCAGGTTGCCCAGTTTGGTACTTTCCTGCGGGGGGTGGGGGGAGGGTCTTTGAAGTGGAGGAAAGGCTGAAAAAATGAACATTTTCCACTGCTTCAAATGGCATAAATGGGCATCTTTTTAAAATGTAATTGAGCTGTCCTCTATGATAGATTACCTATCAGAGTAATCTTTGGCCCATCTGAGGCCCAGGACGGGACCTATGCAGGATAGTGTAAGCCCCGTTGGGGAGTGAATGGAAGACTTATCTGCACTTCCAAACAGAATTTGGGATGGAGGGAAAATGCAGCAGAACTCCCATGGAAAAAGCTTCAGCTCCAAATTCCTGTTTTCTCTTCATCCCACTCGGGGCAATCTGCTGCTCTGCACCTCCACCCACAGTAAGAATTTTGGACCCTAAAATGTTTTTATAGCACATATGTTAATAATTCTCTGCATCTCTCTGAGACTGCCCCTCCATCTGAAGCAAAAGAAAACACTCTACATGGTCAAGTGATAAACTTTCATTGATTTCCCCTTCCACCCTCCAGACAGGTTTTAAAAATAAACACTGAGCTGGGGGAAGCCGTTGTTACTTTAAACTCGGACAGCACTTGTACTGGGCCACAATTATTTATAGCTCTTAACAGTGCCTGTGCAGGTGTACAGTGTAAGTGCTGTTTAATAAATAGAGACCTACCCACCTCAGTCATGAGAACTCCTTTATGGAATCCCACTCTGCCTTCACAAATCACATTGCTGGTTGAAACTGGGAACCAAGTTGTCTTAAGTGCTTTTACTATAATTATAAAACTGGTTGAGCCTTCTGCTCTTGAAAACTCGTGTCATTAACATCATTTTAGCACTAAACTACTAGGAGAGTTGATTCTCCCCTAAGGCAGCATTTTTGATTCAAATATGCATTCACATTTGAACTTTTATTTTGATGAATATTCACACCAAAACAACTAAGACAACCTATGCAGGCTATGTGTGCAATACTTTGATATACTAATATTATACTACAGATGAGAAAGATGCATGCTCACACAAATGATTCCCAATGTAGCAAATTCTGGATCTTGACTGTGCTATCGCAGGAAAATATAAAGGTCAAAGAAAAAATTGCAAGTACTGGAAATCTGAAATAGAAACTGAAACCCACTAATCCACCAGCATCTACGGGCAAAGCAACATGTGTAGGCCATTCAGCCCCTCGAGCATATTCCACCATTCAATTAGATCATGGCTAATCTGTATCTTAACTCCATCTACCTGTCTTGGTTCTGTAACCTTTCCTACCCTTGGCTAACAAAAATCTAGCAATCTCAGTTTTGAAGTTGACCTACCCTGTTTTTGAATGAGGCAAGCTCCAGATTTCCACTAGCCTTTGTGCGTAGAGGTACTTCCTGACATCACTCCAGAAAGGCCTACTTTTATTTTTAAGGCTATGCCCCTTGTTCTTGACTCCCTCAACTGAGGAAATAGTTTCTCTCTATCTACCTATCTACCTTACCTCTATCTACCTCCTTTAAACATTTTATCACCTCAATTGGATCCTTATCTTCTATTCTGGAGGGAATACAAACCTAATCTATGCAACTGGTCCTTGTAATTTAACCCTTTTAGAAAGTGAGGCTAGACTTTCTTATTTGGGGCCCCCATCTGGTACAGTGCACCTCAGGTAAAATGTAATGTGTACTGGGAAGGGAACACTCAACTTTTCTGCCCAGGGCTATTTGCATGTGTTGGATGTACTCCCAGCATATGTTATCTTCCTGAGGGTGCTTTGCGGTGAGCTTGGGGACACAAAAAGGAGGCAGCTGGAGATCAGTCGCCAGAAGGCCCTGAGGCCTGAAGTTCACTTTTGGAAGGGGGAGAAGTGTGAATGTGGGGAAAAGGGAATTCTGCTGAAGGTGCAAGTTAGCTTTTTTTTCCCAGGTCCATCTTCGGCCTGCCCCCAGAACTTCTGCATACCTCTGGTCTGAGGGATTCCTAAGTCACGCCCCAACTCCAGGTTTCTTTAAAGCACTCTTCCACTTGAGGAACTAATTGATCGAGAAGGACCGTGAGATGGAAGCTGGGAATATCCCATCCCACATCATCACCATTCTTCCATTGAGCGTCTAGCTGCAAGGCCCAGTAATGCCAGACATGGAATACGCAAGAAATCCTGGGTCATGGTTGTAGGGATGAAGGCCTGACATAACATGGTTTCTGCCTTCATTTCCTTCTTGCTGTGCTAGGGAACTTAGCATTCTCTCAGCTCAACAAAGAGGAAAGGTTCAACCTTTCTCCTTCAGTTGCTTACTAACAGTCATACATGTCTAGCTTTTCTCACAGAAATGTGCTGAGCAAAACTTAGTTTCCCACAAGGGAGGAGAAAAGAAATTCCAAAACCAAGTTACCCAGGACCACACTCACACCTCAATGTGGCTACTTTCAAACCACCCATGCAGAGAGCCTGAGATTGGGGGACCTGGCCACCTATGGCCATGAATGGCAATGGTGGGGGGGGGAGAGGGATTGTATCTGAAGTTATTTTCTACTGACGGAAAAATAAACAATTTATGCGTTTCTACTGAGGATAGCAGGTGCTACCTTAAGAGCGTGAGCTATGCAGCTGAAACTTTGATCACACCAGGTATTTCTAGTTGCAGTGAATCATTCTCGTTACATATGTGGGACATGAAATCGAAGAAAGCTGCAGGCATTTTACTGCAATTAAACTTCCGAGCTGAAGGGCATGCAGTAAATCTGAAGAAAGTAGCTTGCTGCTGCAGGTCAGAGTGAATGCAGAGAAAGCTTGTACCTTGTGTAAATTAAAATAGTGAAACAGATGCTTGTTGATTAATGGTTTGCAGGTGATGACAGGATTATGCTGGAACAGCCCATATGCTGCTATTCAGGAAGCAGCTGTTTTCCTGACTCAAGTGTCTAAATTATGTGTAAGTGGCAGCAGAATATTTTTTTAAAACCTGAACATATAAAGAAAGTATTTATCAAGTTTTTGATTATGTATGCAATATGAGCTGGATATAATAATCATATTTCACAATTGAAAGCAGGGCTGATTCTAAAGCCAATTATCAACCCCTGTTAAGTGACTGTCATGTTTTTCATAAAATTACATTAATTGTCAGGAATTTGCAAAGAAATACAACTCATTTAGTGGCAAAATTTCTTGCATAGTTTAATTATAGTAGAAGATTGTTCTGTGGATCACCACAATGGAGAAGTCACACACTGAATCAGCCTGGGTTATGTTCATATTAAAATCCATATGCATAAATGGTCTTAATGATGTGCTTGGGACATGAAATTAGAGAAAACTGCATGTTCCCCAATTATCACTGACCCAGCACTTACAGCATCCTCAGTTCGCTACCCAGCAATTCCTAACGGTAAATGTGGATATGGTAAAAGTTGGAGTAAAAAGAATTTTAATACTCTTTAGTTCTTGGCCTCACTGCACACTTCCACTTCCCTGACATTTCTTTACAAGCTGAGCTTCTCTCCTGATATATGGATTATTCCTTCACTTTCATTCCTACTCAGTCCTTTGATTGGTGCCATTTCTTTCATTCCTCCTGAGAGTTTCTTTGCATTTTCACACATACTCCTGGACTTCCTGCATTCAGATATTGATCAAGTCCAGTTTCTTTTTCCTCGCTCCTTGAGTTTCTTAGGCAGCATCGCTCAAGTAGGTTCTTCAATCCCTCTCCTTTCTGAGCTGTCAGCCTGCTCGGTAGTGCTATTTCACACATCCCTGGTAATGCAGAATCTCTTAGCAAACATCACTAAAAGAGTTTATAGGGTTATTATTGCCTTACTATTTGTGAGACTTTGTTGTGCACAAATTGGTTGCCCTGTTTCCTACATTACTTTTTTTTATTCATTCATGGGGTGTAGGCGTCACTGGCTATGCCAGTATTTATTGCCCATCGCTAATTGCCCTTGAGAAGGTGGTGGTGAGCTGCCTTCTTGATGCGCTGCAGTCCATGTGAGGTAGGTACACCCACAGTGCTGTTAGGAAGGGAGTTCCAGGATTTTGACCCAGCGACAGTGAAGGAACGGCGATATAGTTCCAAGTAAGGATGGTGTGTGACTTGGAGGGGAACTTGCAGGTGGTGATGTTCCCATGCATCTGCTGCTCTTGTCCTTCGAGGTGGTAGAGGTCAAGGATTTGGAAGGTGCTGTCTAAGGAGCCTTGGTGCGTTGCTGCAGTGCATCTTGTAGATGGTACACACTGCTGCCACTGTGCATCAGTGGTGGAAGGAGTGAATGTTTGTGCATGGTGTGCCAATCAAGCGGGCTGCTTTGTTCTGGATGGTGTCGAGCTTCTTGAGTGTTGTTGGAGCTGCACCCATCCAGGCAAGTAGGGAGTATTCCATCACACTCCTGACTTGTGCCTTGTAGATGGTGGACAGGCTTAGGGGAGTCAGGAGGTGAGTTACTCACCGCAGGATTCCTAGCCTCTGACCTGCTCTTGTAGTCACGGTATTTACTCCAGTTCAGTTTCTGGTCAATGGTAGCCCCTAAGATGTTGATAGTGGGGGATTCAGCGATGGTAATGCCATTGAATGTCAAGGGGAGATGGTTAGATTCTCTCTTGTTGAATTAAGAATTACAACAGTGACTACACTTCAGAAGTACTTTGTTGTCTATAAGGTGCTTTAGGAACATTGGAATACGAGTTCACTGTTCAGGCCCTTGAGCCTGTTCCAACGATCAATGGCTGATCTGTATCCTAGCTCCATTTACCCATCTTGGCTCCATTTCCCTTAATCTCCTTGGCTAGCAAAAATCTATTGATCTCGAATTTAAATTATTAAACGAGCTAGCATCTACTACTACTGTGGGAGAGAATTCCACCCTTCGTGTGAAGCTGTGTTTCCCAACTCCTTTCTTGAATGGTCTAGCTCTGATTTTAAGATTATGTCCCCTTGTCTGAGACTACCCCAACAGCAGAAAAAGTTTCTTTCTATCTACTGTATCAATTTCTTTCAAAATCCTTAAAACTCGATCAACTCACCCCTTAACCTCTATATTCCAGGAAGCAAAAACCTAGTTCATGTAATCTTTTCTTGTAATTTAACCCTTGGAGTCCTGCTAACATTCTGGGGAATCTGTGCTGCACACCTTCCGAGGACAATATATCCTTTCTAAGGTGCAATGCCCAGAACTGTACACAATATTCTAGATGTGGTCTCACCAGGGCTTTGTATAGCTGAAGCAGAACTTTCTCCCCTTTATATTCTAGCCTTCCCCTTGCAGCCTCAGCAGCGGCCACCACTATTGGTGGCGCTGCTGAGCTGCTGGCCCTCTAACTGGGTCGGCAGCTTGGAGAGGCAGGCTGCCATGCTGAATGGGCCGCTGGTAAAATCCCCTCCATGGAGTCACCATTCGCCCGCACAGGCTTGGTACCTGCATTTGATCCCAGCAGTGGGACACTTGGCATGCTGGTAAAATTCTTGCCTTTTAGTCTAAAATGGATGACATCACACATACCTGCATGGAAATTCATCTGCCACTGTTTTGCCCTCTCACTTAATCCATCAATGTCTCTTTATAATTTTAAGTTCCCATCTACACTATTTGCTATGCCACCAATTTTTGTTTCATTGGTAGTTTTGGATATATGGCTCTCTGTTATGCTATCTAAATCATTAATACATAAAGTGAGTAGATGAGGCCCCAGTAGAGATCATTGTGGGACACCACAAGTCACTTGAGTACATACCTATTATCTCTGCTCTGTCCTCTAACTGGGTCATTTTCAGGGTGGCAGGGTACAACTAGTGCGGTGCTGCAAGGATCAGTGCTTGGGCTTCCGAAATTGACAATCTACATCAATGACTCGAATAAGGGCACCGAGTGTAATATATTCAAGTTTGCTGATGATATAAAGCTAGATGGGAAGTTAAACTGTGAGGAAGATGTAAAGAAGCTACAGAAGGATAGAGACTGGTTATGTGATTGGGTAAGAAGGTGGCAGATGGAATATAATGTTTGGTAGGAAGAATGGAAAAACAGAATAGTTTTTAAAAGGTGAGGGACTAGTAAATGTTGAGATTCAGAGGGATTTGAGGATCCTTGTACATGAATCATAGAAAGTTAACATGCAGATACAACGAGCAATTAGGAAGGCAATAGTATGTTAGACCTTATTGCAAGGAGATTAGATTGTAAAAGTAAGGAAATCTTGCTGCAATCATATAGGGCTTTGGTAAGACCAGAACTGGAGTACTATATACATTTTTGGTCTCCTTCCCAAAGGAAACTTATAGTTGACTTAGAGAGGGTGCAATGAAGGTTAACTAGATTGATTCCTGGGATGAGAGGGCTGTTCTACGAGGAATGATTGAGTACAATGAGCCTATATTCACTGGAGTTTGGAAGAATGAGTGGTCATCTCACTGAAGCATATTAAATTCTTAGAGGGCTTGACACATTAGATGCTGAGAGGCCGTTTCCCTGGATAGAGAGTCTAGAACTGGGAGTCGCAGACTCAGGAAAAGAGGTTGGCCATTTAGGACTGAGATGAGGAGAGATTTCTTCACTCAAATGGTTGTGAATCTTTGGAATTCTCTACCCCAGAGGTTTCTGGATGCTCAGTTGGTGACTATATTCGAAACAGAGATCAATAGATTTTTGGGTGCTAAGGAAATCAAGGGATATAGGGATAGCCAGGAAAGTGGAGTTCATTTGAGGTTCAAGCATGATCTTATTGAATGGTAGAACAGGCTCGAAGGGTCATATGGCCTACTCTTGCTCCTATTTCTTATGTTTTTATGTCGTCGACTGCCAAACCAATTTCCTCACCAGGTCAATAATTTGCCTTCAATTCCATGAGCTTTAATGTTAGCTAACTATCTCTTATGTGGAACCTTATCAAATGCCTTCTGGAAGACCTTAGGAACTATATCCATAGACATTTCCCTTGTACACCATTTTCATTACTTCCTCAAAAATTTCAGTTAGGTTTGTTAGACGTGGCCTAACTATATTGGCTCTATCTAACCAGCTCAAATTTCTCCAAGTGCTCATTCCAATAACCTCCCTACAACATATGTTTGACTAAGAGGTCCATAATTTCCATCTTTTTTTTCTCACTACTTTCTTAAATAATAGAGTTACATCTGCAATTTGCCAATCTATCAGGATAATTCCTGAATTGAGAGAGCTTTGGAAGATTATGGCTAAAGCATCTCCATTGTCTTCACCTACTTCCTTTAGAATCCCAAAGTGGTAACCGTTAGGTCCTAGGGATTTGTCAGTCTTTCGTGTCATTATTTCTTTCAGTTCTGTTTTCTTGCCTGTGTGACTTATTAGTTTCCCTGAAATGTCAGGAAATTATCCTTTTCCTCTACTGTGGAGACTGACAAAAATTAATTATTCAAGAAGTCTGCTGTAATGTTACTCGTTCCTTTGGTGTGTCAACTATTGTAAGATTCACAGGACTACACATAATATCCAAAGAATACATGGGTTTTTATTAAAAATTAAACTAGAACATATATATACAGCTGCTACAGGAGCACACCAACATAGGTCTCACTCTGTCAGGCGACACGCACATCCCTCCGGTCCTGTGTAATACGACATCGCTTCCTCCGGTGACTCTTCACTTACAGCCTCTTAAGTGTTCCCATAAAATCTGCCATTTCTCTATTTTCATTTTCAGTTTGACTCGCATCTGTTTTTAAAGTGCCCACATTATCCTTGATTACCCCTCAATATAATAGTAAAAACTGTGTTGATCTTGATATCTCTCGCAAGTTTCTTTTCGTATTCCTTTTTTGAAACTCTTGCTATTTTTTTTCCGTTACTGCTCTTTATATCTCTCCCAGTTCCTTGGATTTACACTATACTTTGCACTTTTGTATGCCCTTTCCTTTAGCTTTATATTGTCTCGCATCTCTTTTGTCGAGCATGGGTGTTTTATTTGGTAAGTAGAACTCATGCACCCTAGGGGTATATTCTTTCTTTCTTTTCTTTCTTTTGGGCCTCCTTATCTCGAGAGACAATGGATACGCGCCTGGAGGTGGTCAGTGGTTTGTGAAGCAGCGCCTGGAGTGGCTATAAAGGCCAATTCTGGAGTGACAGGCTCTTCCACAGGTGCTGCAGAGAAATTTGTTTGTTGGGGCTGTTGCACAGTTACCCCTAGGGGTATATACTGCTCTTGTATTAAGTTAAGTTCTTTTTTGAACACCTCCCACTGTTCATCTGTACCCAATTTTACCCAAAAGGTTTTGGCCAAAATTTGGAATCTTAGACCAGAAGTTTACGCCCCCTCAAAGAGTGGGAAAGTGGTGAGGGGGGGTCGTAAAATGGAGCCACTTACTGGCCACATAAAGGCCTCCGCCCACCGCCACAGGGATTTTACCATGTCAAGTGGGCGGCTCAGGCCCGAGAAAAACTGTTAAAATCAGGCAGCTCTCTGATGGCCTGGAGGAGGGCCCTCATGATTGGGCACCCTGTGCCTGACAGAGGGCTGCCCCCACTTCCTCAACCACCTTCAGCACGCAACACCCCCCCCACCCGTACCCCCATTCAACCACTCTTGCCTCGCTGGGGCCTGACCGATAACCCCTGGCGAGGCAACAAAAACATACCTGAATTCCGGGCTTCCCCAACATCTTCCTCACAAAGCTGGGCTGCAGTCCCAGCAGTTGCCGCCGCTCCCAGTGGAGCTGCTGGGACAGAGAGTTGCCGGCAGCTCTATTAGGCAGGATTTCCTGCCACAATTGGATGGAAGTCCCACCTCAGAACACTTAGAGACCAAGGACCCGCAAAATGCGGGTTAGATCCCCAGTCCAGGCAGATTCAAGTTTGCCACCGACTTTTCAGTTGGTGGACGGCTCCTATCCACCAAGGGTAAAATCCCAACCTTAGTAACAGTTCCATTTCTCCTTTTCAAACATAACATCGAATTTGATCACATTATGATCACTCTTAGATAAATGTTCCCTTATTGTTAGATTATTAACTCAGCCTGGCTAATTACTCGTTACTAAATCTGGTATGGCTTGCCCTCTTGTTGATTTTAGACCACATTGATCCAGAAAACTATCTTGAATGTATTCAAGAAATTCACTACCTTTCTGATTTGAATACACTGCTCTTCCCAATCTATAGGAAAACTAAATTTTCCTATTAAATTAAAACAACTCTGCTTTTGCTAGAAGCCTCTCTCGTTTCTGCATTAATACATTCTGCTATCAGGAGGCCTGTAGACCACTCCCATTACAGTTTTCAAGTCCTCTTATCCCTTAATTCTAGCCATAGAGCCTCTGCTAATTATTTTCCCTTACTTACATCCTCTCTTATTAATGTCATGTATCTTTAACCAATAAGGCGACCCCTCATTCTCTCTCAGTTTCCCCTCTTTTCTAAAGACCTTATAAACTGGAATATTTAACTCCCAATCATGACCAGCTTCCAGCCATGTCTCTCTAACAGTCACCATGACAGATCCTATGTATTTGACCCTCTAATTCACTTAATTTATTTCTTATCCTCTGTGGATTTGTATATAAAACTCTTAGTTGGACAAGATATCCTACCCTGTCTTTCTGCCCTGTTGCTGTCTTTCTCATACCACTTAACTGAAACGCATTTCTTATTTGTCACTCCTGCTGTAACTACATCAGTTATTTTAGTTTATCGATATTCCTGTTTGTGATCTAATTCTGTTCTTAACCTTTTAAAAATGTTGAAATTTTTACTATTGTTTCTGACTGATCCCTCGCCTATTCCCCATTTATTAGTTTAAAGTCCTTTTTACAACCATACTTATCATTTCTGCTTGGTCCCCGGTCCCAGCCTGGTTTAGTTACAGCTCCCTCCTATCCCATTACTGGTGCCAGTGTCCTGTGGGAGTGAAAGGTGCGATATAAATGCAAGCCTTTTGTTGTTTCTTTTTCTTTGCTAATGTAGCTCTGTAATCTGAATAACCTGCACAGCTCCTGCCAGGATATATAAAAAGTAAAACTGCATAAAAATACTAATATGCCAGTTAAAAATGTCCCAATGGAACGTCAACATAAAGAATGAGATAGAAAGATAGAGATTTGTTTTAAAAAGCCAAAGGATATAAAGGGAAAAACAAAATAAAGACCATAAGTGGAAAGAAAGATAAACTACTACTTAATGGCTTGGTGGTGGGGTAGGGGGAGGGCATGGCGGAATGCACTACTTTCTGTGTGGTATATAGACCTGGAGAAGCATAGGTTCTGCGCTGATGTATCTGATCTCAACCATAGCATTCCTGAGCGATGGAGGGTGTTACAACCAGTTGAGGAAGGGGTCTCAGACTCCCCTCTGGCCCCTCTCCTGGTTTGGCCGTAACAGGGTTTAACTTTTAAAAACAGTGTTTTAGCTTCACCTCAGTGAGTGCATACTCACTGCTGTCTAATTGTAATTGTAAATGAGCCAACGAGACAGGTTTTCTTAGGTTTAAACAAGAAAGATGTAAGTTTATTAGCCTTCACACTCTAACTCAGTTAATTTACTAAAAATACATGATGCAACCACGCTAGCATGCATACACAATAAACACACACAAATAGATACAGTGGGGTAGAAAGAATAAAGTGGGGGGGGGGGGTAGAAGTAGTAAATGGAATTCTGTTACTGCCTTTAGTTTGGATGTAAAGTCCTTGATTAGAGTTAAGTCTTGCAATTCTCGTTGGGGCCCAGTGCACACATTCAAATTTGTTTCACTGGTAGCAGAAAACTGAAGAGGTCCTCTGTCCTGAGGCTTAAGCTGCTTCTGTGGGTCCCTAGCACTTTGTTGGAGAGAGAGAGAGAGAGACAGGGAGAGAGAGGTGCTTTCCTCTTGAAGTTCAATTGCAGTCTGCCTTTTCATTGTGGCACAATTCAAAGAACTCCCAGGTTGGCCAGCAGGTTAGTCATGTGACTAGCTATTTGTTTGAAACAGCATCGTCTGCGAGGATTGTTGATTTCAGAAGTTCTCCAGTAACATTCAGTGGGGGAGTGGGCGGTGGAGTGCTGGCACTTACACAGACAATGGCTTTAAATGCCTTTTGATCAGCACTATTGACAAAACCCATCTCGTTAATTGAATCAGGGAGAACTCCCATTGTCTCTCTATGCAACTGTCTCTCAGAATGCAAATGTGCAGCCATGTTTTCAGCCATTCAGCTCTGTGGTCTTTTTAAGCTAGTTATTTTCAATGTCCAGTAAAACTTCAAATAGTTTTTCATATGACGAAATTAATATGTTTCCATTTGGCTGGTGTGGTTTCCGTCAAACCTTTACCTCTCACCGAATAAAATGTGACATTAGGGGGAAGCATTTGATTATAAATTAGACGGAAGAGAAAGTACAGGAAAGCACACATTTTCTCTCATTCATTCTCATTCATCCAGAAATCTTAAAATCGTTACAGCCTGTCTTTCCTTTGTAGCAGTACAGCTCTAAATGGCCCCTTTTTCCTTGAGGCTGGTCTGAGATAGTTATGTGTTGCCAGGTATCTGGGAGATCCCCATTGTTGGGGGAGGTTTGAGGTTTGCACATTTCCATGATTGTCTGGGATGCCTTTGTTCCTGTTGGGGTCTGCAGGGGGGTGGTTCGATTTAATTAGCCCTGGTCTGGAGTTCTGATCATGGGAGGCGGCAGTGGGTGGATGCACTCTGACCTCACTTTCAGTGCTCTGGTGAGTCATGCAAGTGCTGTTCACTTCAGGGCATTGTTGATTCCCTTATCTCCTGACTGTGGGGAATGACTCTTTGCTAATCTTCCCTTTGTCTTCTGGGACATTCCTGCTTGCATGTATTTGTCTAGATTCTACTGCATTCCCCTGTGGCACTTTGACTAGTTGAGGCATCACCCTCACAGTTTTTCTGCCCTCTTGCGAACTTTCTTTGTCCCTGCAGGTTTCTGTAAATGCTATTAGTAACCCTGGTGGGGTGCTTCTAGTATCTGCCTTTACATAGGAGGATGTGGGGTCTAATTTTTCAAACATTTCGGGGTTGGCTGATTGGACAGTAGGGGTTTTCATTTGGGAATCTTCCTGGACCTCCTTTAACCTGTCCTCTTTCTATTTTTTCCCCTTTCCTCTCTAACTTTTTGCCAGCCATGTGCCTGTCCCCTTTTGTTCTCGGCAGGTGTCCCTTACAATTCACCAGCCCTTTGCTGGAGGATTTCCCAAAAGCCGCTACAGGAATTAGAGATGCAGATTGCAGATTTCACTACAGGTTGGGGTTTCTCCTACCCATCTTTGTGGAGTTTTGGCTAATCAAACTGTTGTCTTATGCGGGCTTTGCTTTTCGTATACTGACATGTACAGCCACTGTAATCTCATGGGCCATTCTTAATATTTCCCTCCGGTACCTCTGTGGCACCACTAACTGGTGACCCACTATCCATTCTTTGTCCTGAGGTCTGTGAGGAGAACTCCACTGCCTCATCAGTACCTCATTCTTTAAATAGTAGCAATCAGGGACTCCCTCTGCTTCAATTTCAGACTGAGCAGCCTGTGCTAACTCTTTCAATACTGGGTTGGCTTGCTGAGCCTCAGCTAGGGAAGATCTATTTAATCCATTCCCTGGGTCCTCTACCTGTTCAAAGAAAGTTTCAGACAGACGGACTTCATGGTCATCTGTCTGCAGTGCCAATTCAGTCTCCTCTGGGGGAGCTGGGTTGATCGTGGCCTGATTCACTACACATTAAGGGGAGCTGCAGGGGACCATCTCCTGTCACTGCCCTATCTCTCTGACCTCATGCAGTCTCTCTTTCACTATTGGGGAAGCTACCACCTTCGCCCCCGTCACATCAGGTCAACCCCATCCACAGGCAAACTAAGGACAATTCCTACAGTCACCGGTCCTGAAACTAGGTCGCATTCCAAGTGCACCCAGTGTAAAGGTACGGGTGTACACTGCCCTCCAATACCATTCACCACCATTCTGGTATTTACTGCACTCTCCGGGGGAAAGGTCAGGCCTTTTCCCAGGAAAAGGGATCTCATGGCCCCTGTATCCCTGAGGATTACTATGGGCTTGCTTGCCCCACTCGAGGGTATGGGGTTACTTTCCCTTCAAATACGAAATCCTGATAACCTTCAGGTATCCTATTAACTTTCCCTGCACCCACAGCAGTATTGTTTCTGGGTACTGCTGCTGCAGTCAAAGCGACAGCTTGTTCTGCTGTGCTTTCCATCAGGGTCCTTTCTCCTTCACTGAGCGGGTGTGCTCTGATTAACCATACAGGCTTTCCCCTTAGTTTCCAGCAGTCAGCTCTTAGATGTCCGCCCAGGTCTGGATGATTTGTGTGCCAGGATGCTGTGGGAGGCGAGGGGGAGATTGCAGGGGCTCTGACCCAAATTTTTAATTCCTCTCTAGCCACCAGGGAGGTGCCAGAGGACTGGAGAACAGCTAATGTGTTCCCACTATTTAAGAAAGGTTGTCGAGATAAGCCAGGGAACTATAGACCAGTGAGTCTCACGTCAGTGGTAGGGAAACTATTGGAGAAAATTCTGAAGGAGAGAATCTATCTCCACTTGGAGAGGCAAAATTTGATTAGGAATACTCAGCATGGCTTTGTCATGGAGGTCATGCCTGACAAATTTGATTGAATTTTTTGAGCATGTGACCAGGTGTGTAGATGAGGGTAGTGCAAGGTTAATAGGGTGGTGAAAAAGGCATATGGGACACTTGCCTTTATCAATCGAGGCATAGATTACAAAAGCAGGGAGGTCATGTTGGAGTTGTATAGAACTTTGGTAAGGCCACAGCTGGAGTACTGTGTGCAATTCTGGTCACCACATTATAGGAAGGATGTGATTGCACTGGAGGGGGTGCAGAGGCGATTCACCAGGGTGGTGCCTGGGATGGAACATTTAAGCTATGAAGAGAGGTTGGATAGGCTTGGGTTGTTTTCACTGGAGCAGAGAAGACTGAGGGGTGACCTGATCGAGGTGTATAAGATTATGAGGGGCATGGACAGGGTGGATAGGGAGCAGCTGTTCCCCTTAGTTGAAGGGTCAGTTAATAGGGGACACAAGTTTAAGGTGAGGGGCAGGAGGTTTAAGGGGGATTCGAGGAAGAATTCTTTTACCCAGAGGGTGGTGACAGTCTGGAATGCACTGCCTGGGAGGGTGGTAGAGGCAGGTTGCCTCACACCCTTTAAAAAGTACCTGGATGAACACTTGGCACATCATAACTATTCAAGGCTATGGGCCAAGTGCTGGCAAATGGGATTAGGTACACAGGTCAGGTGTCTTTAATGCATCAGTGCAGACTCGATTGGCCGAAGGGCCTCTTCTGCGCTGTATTATTCCGGATCACAAAAACAATGTTCTCTTAACCCTTAAAATACCAGCAGGCACACACTGGTGCTGAGCCAGATGCTGTTACAGTGATACTTAATTGCCAGGAATTGCTTTATTTATTCATTAGCCCACAGAAAACATTTAAAATTTAAACAAAGACTTTTGCCCACTTCACTTCTGCTCACTCTTTCTCCAATTTTTAACTTGAATTTTACTCTTTTCATCAACCTAAAAATAAAACAACCTTTAAAGCCCTGGGAGCAACTCCCAAAAATATTCTGTGGCTGCAAAGATTGATTTTCAGCCAATTGAATGGTGGAAGCGTGATGATTGTACCAGGAAAAGCTGCTGACAAATGGATAAACTCTTTGGCAACCACCAAAATCCAATTATGTCCAGAGTAAACTCATCCATAGTACAGTAAGAACTAACTGACTGCATTCGCAATGGACTGCTCATCTTGCCATCTGAGAAACAGCCAGTGACTGAATCAATGCAGGCAGATATAGACAGCTTTGAGCAGTGGGTGACAAATAGCATGTTGTCTCCAACACTAAGAAAACCAGTAAATAACTGTGAGAAGTATTGGCTGTGATGTTATCCATTCATTTCTCATGCCAAGCTCTCTTCAGTCAAAAAAAATCCAGCTACTCAGCTTGGTTAAACCAATTAAACTGCACTGGGATAGCAAGAGTCCTCAAGATATTACCATAGAGTTTACAGCACAGAAGGAAGTTATTTTTGTGCCATCTCTTTGCTAGAACAATTCAGAACTAGTCCAAGTGCACTTCTCTCTCACCTTACACCTGAATCTTCCTCTGCTTCAGATATTTATCCAATTTTCCCTTAAGCGATGTAATTGTATATGCATCAGCTATATCTAATGGCAAAGTGTTCTAAACTCCAACAACCAATCATGCAAAGAAATTTCCCCTAAACTCTCTCCTCATCCTGTGAGAAGTTTGAATTGATGACCACTCAGCACTAACCTCCCCATCCAGAGGAAATAGTCTTTCTCTATTCATCCTATCAAAATCCTTCCTAATATTAAAAGCCTCTAATCTATTCTTACCCTTCTCTGATCCAGTGGAAATACTCCCAGTATCTCATTCTGCCCTCATAACTGTAATTATAAAATCTGATTAACAGTGTACATTTGCATCCCTGGTTCTCTTGGTCAGTGGTGGCACTATTCTGGAAAGTCTACATCTGCCTTGTGATAGGACTTGTAGCCTTTGATCATTGGGCTGGATAAGATTATCCTTCCCCACACAGATCCCTCCTCTAGATTACTGCCAAAATATGATCAGTCAACCTTGACCAGAACTGCCTCAAAAGAATCATTAGCACTTGAGTCAGAACTTCTCTTCCATGATTTTCTTTGTTTATAGCAGAAATAAGAAAGGCCAGTCCAGCTGCATTTTAAATGTTCTGCATCAAAGCAATATAGATATAAATACCAGTGGTGTAAATTTACCCACTGCTTCTCATGCCTTCAGACCTCTCCCCAAGGGAGTATCACCGTCTGGAATTCTGTTCCTTGAGTGCAGAAACAAATACACCATTAATAATGCTTGCTGAATCGGGCCTGCTGGAGCATACATTAGTCAGTAGGAAGGGTCTGGGCTGGGAGCACCTTTGCACGGATCCTCTGGCATGTTGCCCTTGAGAAACTTTAGATGCATCAGTCCTTGTCACAGTTGCCTCAGGCTGCATTCTGCTATAACTTTCACAAATAAATAGTGTGTTGTTTTTACAGTTCACCATTGTAGCTCATTTTTTATTGTTAATGTTGCTTTCAGAATACACTTGAGTTCATAAGGTTCTGTCTGGCTTTCCATATTGGCAACAAATTTTGTCTACAAAATAGCAACAGTGACTATACTTCAAAAGTAATTCATTGGCAATGAAGTGCTCTGGGTTGCCTTGAAGATGTAAAAGGCACTATGTAAATGCAACTCTTTTAAGTCTATCCTATTACATAGGGAATCTGCAGGTTTTGTTTAAATTGAGAGAATAGGTTTAGCCATGAGAACATAAGAAATAGAAGTAGGAGTAGGCCATTTGGCCCTTCAAGCCTGCTCCGGCATTCAGTAAGAGAAGACACTCTTAAATTTACCACTAGGTGTTATTATCCTATTTTTCTTCTGTAAAGTGCCTGAGCACATCTTGTAGGTTAAAAAGTATGATATAAATGTAATCTATTGTTGAGCACTGAATTTAATGTTCCATATCACTGCTTTGGTGTCTCTTGGGACTTTGGGAATATTCCATTAATTCTTCTTTCTCTTCCATCCCCCCAGTGTTTCAGCTGTTGAATGTGGAATTGGGGAAACACAATATTACGGGTGGCACAGCTGCGAGTTTCAAGTTTGCAGCAGATTTATCTACATGCTTGATAACTGCACAGGTATTAAAAGGGAAAAAAACTGCAAGTACTGAAAATCTAAACTGGATAACAGTAATACTCAGTAGGTTCCATCCATGGAAGGGTTCCGACAGATCATAGAATAGCCAGCACAGAAACATGCCACTCAGTCCACCAAAGCATCTCATCTATTCTAATCCCACTCTCCTGTTTGCTCCCCATACCTTCTAACATTCCTCTTTTGAAGGAAACTGTCTAATTCTTTATTAAAAATACTCATGGACTCTGCAGCAACAACAGTTGTTGCTGACAATTTCACACTTATATCATCCTCTATGGAAAGAATTATTGTGATTATCTTGAATTTGTGACCACTTGTTACTGTCTTACTAACCAGTACAAACAATAGACAGAAACCAGGCTGGCATATTAATATCACCCATGGGACTCACTCGCTAATGTTCTACACTGAATTCATAGATTCCAATTTTAACCTGCCCAGAGAGAGGGAACACCTGATGAAAACTTTCAGGATCCTTCTTTAACTAAGTCACTCGGATATAACTGTTATTATAATTGAATGGGGAAGTACTTGTGGCATTCCTGAAGATCTACCAGGCAGAAATAAGTGGCGGGAAGACCAAAAAAGATAAGTCACTTCACTTTTCTGACTTTCCTGGTGGGGCAGGAGGATCCGGAATAGTCTCGTATTCTTATGTTATATTATTTTTGTGCAGGGATTACAAAAGCAGAAAATAAAAGGACAATCACTACACTGTGAATATGTCTGTAAAACCTAGACACATTATACTACATAATGCCCATTAGCATTTATATACATGTTATTTACCAGCATCAGTCTTTGGACGGAAGCATAGCACTGAGATTGAATTGCAAACTATTGCCAGTGAAAAAGAGTTCGGCTGTAATACAATTGTTGTATTTGCTGGTGGGTAAGTAGAAGCTAATGATTCAGTTGCATCAGCTGTTTAATTCAGTTTGACTCCTGCACATGTATTTCTGTGAGCAATATGTTTTGTACGGCCATCAGAACAAGAGGAATCAATTTCTGTGAGTTGTTTAAGCTATGTTGGCGATGGAGGAGCTGACATTCATTTTTCTTTAGATATGTGTGGGAACCATATAAATAATGTATATCAATCATACAAATAGTGTAAGGCTTTGCTATGAAGTACATCCATACCCGTCTCAGCTTTCACATGCTAATTGTATATTTATGTTTATCTTTATTCCATATCCCCAGTATATCAAAAACCATCAGTATATTAACTGAATAATGGTAACTGCAAAAAAAGTGCTTCTTATAATCTGTTAAAGTGGCATCATCACAAAAGACATGAAACTGACAACAGAAAGGCAGAAAAGAGTTGCTTTCATGGTACTAACTGAGTAAAATTTGAAATTTATGTAAATTATTGTTAAGGCTGTGCAGTTGATGGAGTTTCCAAACCATCATCTTATTTTAATAAGCTTTTCAGCGCATGCTTTTACGCACTTAGTTAATTTCAATTTGAATGAATTGCTTTGATGTGCTTGTTTACATCTGTATGTTTTATTCCTTTATTTTATCTCATCTCATTTTGCTAACAGGATCTCATGGATCCATTATTCACTGCTGTTGAAGTGGTCTTTTACAACTGTTGCTCAGTAGCTGAAGATGTACATTGCGCAAGACATCTGTTTGTTTACCTGAAGAACAGCGATTCACGAGCAAGCTGATATTGCAATTCAAAGTAAGACAGACTTGCATTTATATCACATGACCCTGGACTTCCCAAAGTGCTTTACTGCCAATGAAGTACTTTTAAAGAGGAGTCACTGCTGTAATGTAGGAAACTCATTCTTGACTCTGATTTTTTTTTATACCCAATACAAAGTTCTCTTTCCCCAGACAAACCCTGCTTCCTATAAACCTAAACATTTCCTTATGTGCAAAGTAATACAAGAGGTAGCATTTCCAGGGTGAGGGATTGAACCCCTTGTGTATCAAGCAAACTCATGGCAGCATCTCTGGAACTGGTGAATTGACAGACCATATATTTAGGGCTATAAATTACAAATCAGGTTTATTAAGAATTAGAAAAATTAGCAGAAAATAATAGTTAACTAACATTAGGATGACAAATCACTGCCTTTTACTTAGTTTACAAAACTGATTTCAAAATTACAAGATGTTGCAAAGCATCAATAATTTCTTGTAATTTGGCCATGAGGAAATGTTTATGTATGAACCTGGTAAAATGGAGAATCTTCATTCCATTCCTCATCACTGTTACCTGACAAGGACTGAAATTAACTATTGAACTGAGAGAAGGCTCAAGTTTATATTTCTGCTAGACAAGCTCCGAGCTACAAGAAGCTCTCAATCAACACCAGCTCCAGACAGCCTAAAATGCCAGCTGAACCAGAATCAAATCCCCTGTTGTGTCAACAATCCCAAACAAGAAGCTCAGTCTCCTTCTCTCAGACCATTTTCAACGTTTTTAAACAAATTCTCTTTTTTTAGGGTCGGGGAGATTATTAGTCTTTGATCCCTTAACTGACTAATTGATTAAACAAGGCAGTCACAGCTGACGCAAGAGTGGTAGCAGCTTACAAACAATAAGCTGAGGAAGTTCCCCCTCCCATATCCAGTATGAAGTTGTGCATAAATTCCTCAAATAGAATTCAAGACACTAGAAAAGGAAACAAACTCGAAGATACTCTATTTATGTAGTTATGAGCCACAGATGTGTATATTCCAACTGACCAGCCTGTGTTCTCAGTCATAACGATAGCCAAATTGTAGTGCCACCATCCATAAGCTCCTATAAAGGAATAGTAAAAATATGCAGCTTTTTTATGCAATGTGACAACAGCAATCTCTGGTCACAGCTGGCTTTTAGTTTTAACAGTGCATCATAAGAAAAACCTAATGAACTGTGTGAACAGAACTGGGAGATTTCCACAATATATCTAGCTTGCACCCGATGCATAATGATGATATTACATATATAGGTTTTAGAAATTTCCTACATTAGTGCAAACTGTTTTCTATCCTCTTGTGCTTCTGTCTTATATTTCTCGGACTTCTTATTTGCCTTTAATATCACCTACTCTTTTGCATCAATTACTCTTTTTTTCAAACAGCTTGTTTGCCTGTGGAGTTAACTCACCTGCAGCCAACATTGGTTCCAACCAGTCTGGCATCTGTAACTGAATAACACTGAGGACCCATTTAGTAATTTAATGCCAGGAAAGTCATGACATTGTTACTATGTGTAAAATGATTTTAGCAGGTGATCTCTCGGATAAGGAGTTCTGCATTCTCATTCAGGACATATGGAACCAAGTATGTCCCTTAATGCCAACATTTAAGAAAATGCTGTATTTGTATTTGAAAAGAATTACGGAGTACCTATGCATCTCCTATGGAAGCGTTTCATTGCAACTTTTGCTTCAAGTGTCCGCTTATACCGTTTTTAAAGACAGCTATAGTGGAAAGTAACCTCTTTCCAAATTAACCTTCTGTCCTTCCAGGTGGGATTGTATTTGCCACCCAGACAGTGCCTGTCCACAACTCCTTGCCTGAGAATGGGACTTCAGCGGTGTGCAGGATTCAGTCTGTGTTTCCTGTGTTGCAGTGCCACTTTTTAATGCTCCAATAAGTTTGCCAGCATACCACCATTAAAATCATGTTATTTTGTGGTTCCTCCGCATCTCTGGCCATTGACTACCAATGTAACTGATGGAGATGACTGTGCAGTGGTTATTGTGCAGCTCTATCAACACTGAGGTCCTGAATTTAATAACTCTTGCAACTTGAAGTTAGCACCGGACAATAAAAGCCATGAAAGCTGCCAGATTGTCTTAAAAACATAATACAAAAGCAAAGTGCTGCAGATGCTGGAAATCTGAAATAAAAACAGAAAATGCTGGAAATTATCAGCAGGTCAAGCAGCATTTATAGAGAAAGAAAGAGAGTTAATGGGGAGAATTTTATGCTCCCCCCCCACTGACAGTTTTGGAGGCAGGGAGAGCATGTAATCGGGCACATGTAATCTGCTGAAATTAGCTTTTGGGTGCGAAGGCTTGTGAACGGCCTTCCCACCCCGCTGTCAATTGAGGCCCTTAAGTGGGCAACTAATGCCCAAATAAGGGCTTCATCCCACCACCACAATTAGCCCAGCAGCAGGCGGGCTGTCGCTGCACGGGGAGCCCAGTAAGAAAAATCGTGCCGGTTGCATGCCAGCTCTGGGGAGAGGGGGGTTGGGGGTGGAGTTCCCTCGTTAAAAGGCACAGTGCCTGAAATAGGGACAAGACATTAGGAAGGCGGGGGAGACCCACTGAGAGCCAGCTCCTGCCCTTGCTGCCGACCCCCCCTACAACCCCTCCCCCGCGAGACCCCCCCCATCCTGACCTACCTGTGGCCTGGGTCCAGAGCTGCTCCTAAGCCTCGGGTGGGTGTTCCACCAGCAGCAGACACTGCATCTGCAGTGGCGCTGCTCAGTTAAAGAACTGCCAGCCTCTGATTGGCCAGCAGCTCTCAGAGGGTGAGACTTCCGTTGCCGGGGTTCCTGATCCTGTGGAAGGCCTGCTGCTGTCCAATTATGTGGCTAACTGGCACTTGATTCGGCAGGCATCCCACAGAAGGGGCGATGCCGGTTTCTCACTGACACATTAGCTTGGGGTCAAGACCCCGTCACCTGAATAAAATCCCGGCCAATGTTTCAGATCAATGACCAAAAAACTTAATTGGTTCACTAATGTCCTTCATGAAAATAAAAACCCTGCTAGTCCGACCTACATATGAATCCTGTACCATATAATGTGATTGACTCTTAATGCCCTCTGAAGCAATTTTAAATACATTCAGGGCAACTATGAGATGGGCAATAAATGTAATCCTACAAGCTGCACTCACAACCTGAGAACAACTGAAATAAGAGCTCCCTTGTCTGACCCACAATTATATCCTGATTTATAATTTGCAAATAAATCACCTGTTCTCAAATTGAAATGTATAGTGGATTTATAGTCTATTTATAAACTTTTAAGCAGTTATTTTCTTTGTAACATTCCAGGAAACCGTGAGTTTCGATAGCACTTTGATCTATTATTGCCCAAACTGATTCATGGGTTAAATGTCATTATATTAATGGAATAAATCACAAAATAGGTCTTGTAAGTAGTTGTTAATGGTTCAAATCATTGCTAACTGTATTGACATTCTAACCTAACCTTTGTAGAAGATACCAAAAAATATGTACAGTTCTAATTTAGGCAGCGGTAGGGCCAACAGAATTCAAATCTATTAACAGTGGGAAGGAGGAGGAAAATGCAGTGTACTAACAACAATTTTTCTCTTCAACAACCCGAACTGAAATCCAATCCAAAGCCAGAAGATGACGTTTGCACCCTTTGACAATTAGTAAAGGTAATTAGTTACATGAAATGAGTTTGGGTAGCTTCAGTTCAGTTCCCAGTGGACGACACAAAATGACCTCTGTTTTGGCACACTGGTCTCTAATTAAGCAGTCCCACCCAGAGGCCTGAAACCTAGATAGATGCTGTATAATGTGGAAATATGACAATGGTGCTTTAAGGGAGTACTGCCTATAATTGCGGTTGAGGCAGTGTAGGGGAAGCAATCCATTGGATATAGGCTAGGGAGAAATTTCAAAATCAGAGCATTGGCAGCATGCAAGAGTTCAGTGGATGTGAGTGATTCATTATAATATAATTTTATATGGCTTTCAGGTCAGTGAGCAGCTGTTAGATCATATAAAGACATGTTATTGTATCTTAAAACCACTTTTAATTTGCCAACTAGAGTTACACAATGTAAAATCTGCACCTACCTTAAAAGAGCATGGTTGAATGTTTCAGTTTTTCAATAATTCATCAGCAGAATTTAAGACCTATATGTAAAAGAAAAATATCAAGCCTTTTATTTTTAAAAAATTTCTAGACATCTCAAAGGGAAGCATATTTGTTCAAATAAATAAACGTTAAACTGTTTTTCATTTTTTTAGAGCATTCCTTGTATTTGAAACTTAGATGCATCCATGTTTCCATTCATAGCTGTAATTTAGCCATCTGATAAAACTGGGCTTGTCTCTCTGTATAAATTAGGAGATATCTTCTAATAATACCCTGCCTAAATATTTGAGACAGCTAGACTGGATTTATGTCATAGGTTTTCCTCACTTTAAATCTCTTTCAGATCCATTTGCTGTAAATATGCAGCATTTAGCCTTTTGCGAGTTACAGCTGTTTTCAAAGGGGTGGAGTTTCTACCAACTGGGCAGAAATGCCCTTTGCACGCATTTGTAGGAAATGCAGTCGGTTACCAACCATGCAGGAACATGGCATTATCTAATAGGGAGCAGCTTAGTGCACAGCAGGTGGTGGTAAGCAATCTCCAATCAGTGCTCAGTCATCCTAAGCACGGTTTAGCACATTAACAAGCAGGAAACAAGTCTGTTGACCCCTATAAAACATCAAGCAGGTGGCACCCCTGATGTGCCAATTGGATACCTAACAGAAAAACAAATTAGCAAGGTGGATTCTTGCAAGGGTGGAGGTGGTTCTTAGTGTGGAGGGGAAACTGTCTTGGAGAAAGGGGAAATCTTCAGCACAGCACTGCAGATTTTTACCAGTCCTATCATAGAATCATAAGTATTTATAACACAGAAGAAGGTCATTTGACCCATCATGTCTGCACCAGTCGTGAAACAGCTATCCAGCCGAAGCCCACTTTCCAGCTCTTGGCTCATCTGGTACTTCATGTGTATATCCAAGTACCATTTAAATGCAATGAGGGTTTTTGTCTCTATCACCCTTTCAAGCGGTGAGTTCCAGACCCCCACCATACTCAGAGTGAAAAACTTCTCAATTCCCCTCTAATCCTTCTATCAGTTACTTTAAATCTATGCTTCCTTGTTATTAACCTCTCTGCTAAGGGAAATAGGTCATTCCTATTCACTCTAGGCACCTCAGTTTTATACACCGCCCTTAAAATCTCCCCTCAGCCTCCTCTGCTCCTAAGGTGGAAAAATACAGCCTCTCCAATCTTTTCCCCTAGGTAAAATACTCCAGTCCTACAACATTCTCATAAATCTCCTTTATACCCTCTCCAGTGTGATCACTTCCTTCCTGTAATGCAGTGACCAGAACTGTATGCAGTACTCTAACAGCGGCCTAGCTAGTGTTTTATACAGTTCAAGCACAACCTCCCTGATCTTATATTCTATGCCTCAGCGAATAAATTATCCCATATGCTTTCTTAATCACCTTTCCTGCCTGTCCTACTCCCTTCAGGGATCTGTGGACATGCACTCTAATGTCCCTCTGCTCCTCTACATTTCTCAGTACCCTACCATTTATTATGTACACTTCAAAAGACATAGCTGAAATTAAACTAGGTATTTGAATATTATCATCATCCACAGGAGGATATAATGGAAAGTTTGGAATAGATTTAGTAACTTCATAGATGATAAGAGATCTGTAATTTAATGTATAACTGATGCAATTATTTGCTGGCGGTGTTGCTGCCAGATATATGAATACTGCCTTGTGTGAATAATATACCAGTACGCAGTGTGTTTTATTGGAACTATTTGGGAAAAATACAGAACAGCTTCAATTAACTGAACCCAGTCAACCAATGATTGTTATTTGCTATTTCCACCCCATTGGCAGTTAAACATTTAGACAAAGATTGCAACATCTAGCATTTACTGATGAAAGGTCATCAGCCTGAAACATTAATACTGTTTCCCACTCTCCGCAGATGCTGCCTGACCTGTTGTGTATTTGCAGCATTTCAGATTTCCGGCATCTGCAGTACTTTGCTTTCGTCTCACAAATACTGTCAGAATCTCTTCCCTTCTTTTGGTATCCATGGACTCATTACCTTTACTGACTACCTCATGCAGCTGTCAATTTTAATATGAATTAAAAGCTTTTTATTCCACAATCCGTGAAAGGATAATACATGATGGTTTACTCAACAAGAGGCCTGTTTGTGAGGAACTCAAGGCATTCCACAGTTGAAATTAAAGAACAGTCCTGCATTTAAGAGCCAACTGCAAAATGCTAAAAGTTTTTTTTCATTCTCAACAACTCAAATTGATATTGCTCTTGGAAGGGGAGAGGTGGGTATGGTGTAGGTAGAGAAGGAACTTGATGATGGCAATGTATGTTATTTAGTGAAAGAGAATAAGGGAGAGAAAATTTGGGGGAGGAGGTGGATTTTAGCTTTTTTTAAGGCAGTGAGGTGGTGAGGCAAATCAGTTCTACAAAAAATAATCTTCAAGGTGGAGAACAAGTAGCAATCCAGAGACCAAGGATGAAGGGAGGCCATGGAAAGATATAAGGAGGAGAGCCTTGAATTAATTCCATGGAATGTCTGACAGGCAGGATGACTATGCAAAACAAGACTTGGGAAGCAACTTTCTAGATTGAAGTGAAGTTACAAATGATTGATTCAGGTAGGCCAGCAAGAAAGACATTTGAAAAATTGACCTTTGGGTGGATTCAGGCATGAATAGGGTTTCAGAAGCACTGAACCTAAGATAAAGACATGATTAGTAATGCCCAATGCCTGTACAGTCCTCTAGTGTGCAGAGAATTACAGATAAAGCCTCCTTTAAGCTATTCCTAGATTATGTCATTGTCAAGCTTGGGGTCAGTTTTTATCCACCTAGGAATGGATACTGTGATTCAGTGTATTAGGAGCATAGGAGCAGGAGTAGGCCATTCAGCCCATCGAGCCTGCCCTGCCATTCAATATGATCATGGCTGATCATCCACCTCAATGCCTTTTGCCCACTCTATCCTCATAACCCCTTTTGTAATGCTTGAGTTGGAACAACCTATAGCCCAATTTTTGAGTTGCTGTTCTGCTGTTGGATTTACCAATGCTGCCTGACACAACTCATTTATGACTGCTCAGTGTGTTAACAGAACGATTTGGGAAATGCAGCACAGCTGCAATAACTTGCATCCACCAGTTATCAATTCTTATTTGCATATTCCCGTTGGCAGTTAAACTATTAAACAAGATGACAATATCTCACATTTACTAGAAGAATCTCCCTTTTCTTTTGACATCGTGGAGTGATTACTTTTACTTAATACCCCATGGAGCTGTCACGTATAATCAGAATTAAAATCTTTTTGATAGCTCTGCAATCAGTGAATCTCTTTGTTTGTGACCACCCTTGAATTCAGGGCTACTGCTTTATGAAGCGACGACCTAATTTCTGAATGTCAAAATTTCTTCTAAAAAAGATGTCCAATAGGTTATCGCTTCGTAAAGCAGCAGGCCTGAATTCAGCGGTGGTCACAAAAAAAGAGATTTACTGATAGCACAGCTATCAAAAAGATTTTAATTTGGCTCTCACTCCATTTTCCTCTCTGATTGCCCATTTGGGCTGAACTCAGTAGTGTGCAACCTTGGCATTCTGTTCAACTTGGAAGTGAGCCTCAACTTCAGGTAGGCGGTGGTTAGCACCGCAGCCTCACAGCTCCAGCGACCCGGGTTCGATTCCGGGTACTGCCTGTGTAGAGTTTGCAAGTTCTCTCTGTGTCTGCGTGGGTTTTCTCCAGGTGCTCCGGTTTCCTCCTACAAGCCAAAAGACTTGCAGGTTGGTAGGTAAATTGGCCATTATAAATTGCCCCTAGTATAGGTAGGTGGTAGGGAAATATAGGGACAGGTGAGGATGTGGTAGGAATATGGGATTAGTGTAGGATTAGTATAAATGGGTGGTTGATGGTCGGCACAGACTCGGTGGGCCGAAGGGTCTGTTTCAGTGCTGTATCTCTAAACTAAACTAAACCAGCTATCTCTGGAACATTGCGCACAAGATAAATGCCTAATTAGTTAATGCATCAGGTGGCAGGACCGTATCTCCAACACTGAAGTCCTCGAGGCGGCCAACATCCCCAGCATATACACCTTATGGCGCCTGAGATGGCTTGGCCATGTGAGCCGCATGGATGATGGCAGGATCCCCAAGGACACATTGTACAGCGAGCTTGTCACTGGTATCAGACCCACCGGCCGTCCTTGTCTCCGCTTTAAAGACGTCTGCAAACGCGACATGAAGTCCTGTGACATTGATCACAAGTCGTGAGAGTCAGTTGCCAGCGATCGCCGGAGCTGGCGAGCAACCATAAAGGTGGGGCTAAAGCGTGGCAAGTCGAAGAAACTTAGCAGTTGGCAGGAAAAAAGTCAGAAGTGCAAGGAGAGAGCCAACTGCGTAACAGCCCTGTCAACCAATTTTATCTGTAGCACCTGTGGAAGAGTCTGTCACTCTAGAATTGGCCTTTATAACCACTCCAGGCGCTGTTTCACAAACCACTGACCACCTCCAGGCACTTACCCATTGTCTCTTGAGACAAGGAGGCCAAAGAAAGAGAAGGAAAGAAAGTGAAACCGTTTAAATACTTACTGTATGCTTATTCTTTTTAAGGTATTTGTGACTAAGTAGAATATCTATGGTTTAAAATCTCAATATCAAAAATGTACAAAATTCCTCAATGCAGAAGGTTGCTTTTGCATAGACATTGTTAAACTGATTTGCATTTATTTCACACAGAATATTTTGTAGCTTTAGACATATAAATAATCTTTCACCTTTTTATTTGGTGATATTTGAAGACAATCCCTCTGTACATTGCTGGATGTGGTGTATTATTGCTGTTTAGCTAGTCTAGGACTGGCAGTGACTGAAGTACATCTATGCATGGATTGATATTACTTTAGAAGATAATAGCTCCATTTTTGATAGTGTTGTATTCTTCACACTTTGATCTCAAAGCACCAAACAACATTGCTGTTTAAGCATGGCCTTAGCGTGTGGTTTATGCTCAGAAAATGTATACCTACAGTTAACAGCCATCTATGTAAATTAAACAATCTGTTCTAGGCCTGAAGGCCATCATTTGTAACATGTCAATCATAGCTCTAGTTTCATGTGCAAGTGAAAATGATTTTATATGCAGCTCTTGATGATGGCAATGGCTGATTCCAGGCTCCTCCAGGGTTGAACAGACTGTTTGCAACAATGATGTCCTTTTTGACCTTGGGCTGAGTTTCTGAAACCAGATTTTCTCCATCACCCCAAGGTTTCCTACTTCCACCTCAGTAACCTTGCTCATCTCTGCCCCTGCCTCACACCATCTGCTGCTGCAACCTTCATCTATGCTTTACTTACTTCCAGATTTGGTTATTCCAATGCTCTCCTGTTCAGCCTCCCATCTTCCAGCCTGAATAAGCTTGAGCTCATCTAAAACTCAACTGCCTGTGTCTTAACCCATCCTGCTCGCCCGTCACCTCTGTGCCCACGAACCTACATTGACTCCGAGGCCAACAATAACTCAGTTAAAATTCCCATCCCATGTTTAATTCCCTCTATGGTCTCTCCCCTCCTTATCTCTATAACTTCCTAAAGCTCTGCAATCCTCCAATTCTGTCCTCTTGAACATGCTCCGTCATTGACTGCCTTCTCAGACCCTCCAAGAACTCTACATTCCTCCTATTCTGACCTTGTACATCATCAGTTCCTTGGCCCCCTCTATTGGTGGCCACACCTTTAGCTGTGCAAGCCCTAAACTCTGGAGTTTACTCCCAAAGTGTCGCTCTGTCAGACTTCCACCTCCCTCTTTCCCCTTCCACCCCATTTAAGCCGTTCCTTAAAACCTACCTCTTGGCACAAGCTTTGGTCATTGTTCTAATAAGTGCTCCTTTACTCAGTGTCAATTTTTCTCCAATGAGTCTCCTGCAAAGCACCTTGGCATCTTTTTCCTACATCAAAGGTACTATATAAATGCAAATTGTGATTAAATCATAAGGAAGACACAGAGCAAGTAATGAAATATAGTTGGCAGCTTAGATATCCACACTTCTTATTATGATGCATTTTTTCCTTGCTGCCCCACCCCTGCCAAAGCCCAATTCTGTAACAATAGAAATTACCTTTTTATATTTAGGTCTTGTTATGATTAACTTAATTCCAAAGTAATTTACTGCATATAGCAAGCAAAAGTAAAGTTTAAGTGGAACATGTTGGCATATCAAAAGTGCCAAGAGACATTACACCACATTTATACACCAAGATATCAAATCGTGTCCACTACTACAATTTTATTATAAATAAAAACAAGAAATGCTGGAACCACTCAGCAGGTCTGGAAGCATCTGTGGAAAGAGATCTCTTTCCACAGATGCTGCCAGACCTGCTGAGTGGTTCCAGCATTTCTTGTTTTTATTTCAGATTTCCAGCATCCGCAGTATTTTGCTTTTATACTACAATTTTATTGTTTGTCATTTTAGTTTGTAATTTAATAAAACAATACACAAATAAAACCAGTCAAAAACTTTGTAACCAAGCAAGATAACATTACCCATTGATTTCAATTTGCTGGATTTGGCAACATTATCCACACAGGGCGGCACAGCGGCGCAGTGGTTAGCCTCACAGCTCCAATGACCTGGGTTCAGTTCTGGGTACTGCCTGTGCGGAGTTTGCAAGTTCTCCCTGTGACTGCGTGGATTTCTGCCGGGTACTCTAGTTTCCTCCCACAGCCAAAGACTTGCAGGTTGATAGGTAAATTGGCTATTATAAATTGCCCCTTGTGTAGGTAGGAGAATGGTGGGGATGTGGTAGGGAATATGGGATTAATGTAGGATTAGTAAAAATGGGTGGTTGTTGGTTGGCACAGACTCGGTGGGCTGAAGGGCCTGTTTCGGTGCTGTATGACTCTATTAAGGATTTTTTTATGGTATGTTTATGTAAAAAAAAAATATATAAAAATCCTTGACTTGGAAATGTTGCCACACCCAGCACATTGAAACCAATGGGTAATGCCTTAATGGTAATAACTGCTATTCTTGCTACCTCCAGGCTGGTGGTGTAACCTCTAAAAGCCAGCATAATAAGAACACCTGTTTATGCATGCTTACTTCAAGGGTGGTGCTGTAATGTCTCAATTAAACATGAAAATGGTTATGCGAGGTTCACTGTGTTTTTGTGGAAAATCTTCAGTTGGCATGCACATTCTCAACTTTTCCCATTACAAATCCTTATTTATAATTCCTATCCAAATTAATCATGTTATAATTAAAGACTTTTATTGCTGGATGCCCTGCAATGTCACCACTGGCAGGAATGTTGAATTCCAATCTGGCAATTTTAAATGGACTGTTTCCATGATAAATTTATATAATGGATGTGAATCTCATATATACACCTAGACTTGGTACTGGTTCGTCCAAGCCTTAGGTCTTGCATCCAATGTTAACTAGCTCTGAGTCTGTGATGATGGGAGAAGACTCAGCTGAAGAACTGGAGTTCTGTGAATGTGGCAGAAGATAAACTTGGAAAAAGGCAACTGTATGAACATGCTATAAGAAATCAGGGCAGGAGTAGGCCATCTGGCCCCTCACGCCTATTCCACCATTCAAGAAGAGCATGGTTGATCTTCTAACTCAACACCATTTTCCCACCTTCTCCTCATATCCTTAGATTTTCTTGGTGTACAACAATCTATTGATCTCAGTCTTGAATATATTAAGTGACTGAGACCAGTCCTCTGGGGTAGAGAATTCCCAAGATTTATAACCCTCTGAGTGAATGAATTTCTCCTCCCCTCATTCCTAAATGGCTGACTTTTTATCCTGAGACTATGATCCCTAGTTTGACCTCTGCAACTGGGAACACAGCCTCTCAGCATCCAATAGCCAGGTGAATTCCTCTGCTCTTCAGATAGTGTCATGGGATCTTTTATGTTCACATAGGAGGGTAGACATCTGATTGGCACTGGAGCAGATGACTCTCACAGTACTAGAGACGGTTCTATGCACTGGAGAACTGAGGAGCGTTCTCATCTTAGAATTGGGGAGATCTCTGGGTCCCTTGAACTAAGAGCACCGTGGAGCTCACAAGGCCTCGCAGCAGGTGTCACGTGGCACCACATTGATGTGTTCCCTGGGTCTGCACACATTGATGGAGATACCAGGGTCTATCGGTACTGAGGATGGAGGTTTTCAGTGTATGGGAGCAGTGGGAGAGGGACGATGGGATCTGGAGCACACATGGACCCTGGGTGTGTCTGAAATGAAAAGGGATTCTGGGGTGTGCATGAGCTGGGTGGGGAGAGCATGATCTGGAAGTACTAAGGTGAGAAGGGTCTTACTGAGAGGGAATGATTCCTGGAGCTTGGATTGTTGAGATTTGGAAGTATTTGGGTCTGTGATCACTGGGAAAACTCCAGGGGAAAGGGCACTGAGATACTAGATCCCACAGCATCAGGAGGTCCTGGAAGCTGTCAACAGTGCAGAGGAAATGTGGCTTGACCCACTTTCTATTTGGTCATGAAATGCCCTTGCTCTATGTTACCATTCTGTTAGCCTGGGTCCTCGCTGATTTTTGAATTGCAATTTGCACGTACTTTTTTTTTCTGATTTTTGAATACAGATATTCAGCAAATACGATTTTAAAGCATGAATGCTTGAAAATTGGCCTCAGTCAAGGACCTGGCTGACAGCCCAGAAACACAGCAGGGAAGAACAGTGCCTGAGAGTTGGAAAAGACACGCAGGAAACCAAAGGGCAGAAATGGTAACAGGGGCCATAGCAGTTAAGGGTGAGTCGGGAAAGTATCATGAGTGGGCTTGCCAGCTGGGATCATGCATTCGCAGGTCGGGATAGACTGCTAAATTGAGCTACGTGCCATTGACTGAGTTTGTACCTCATGTACCTCAGGGTGAAACTTAATGGATATATTTCCCACAGGAGTTGGATATATTTAAATAAGTGGCACTGAAATGTGACCATGATTTTGCATATGACTAAGTAACAGAGAAGTCTTCTGTCTGAAATGCGACCAACAGGAAGTAAATATAAATATATCCTTTTGTAACTGTGACTATCTTATTTCTCCATGAAAGCTATAAATGAGAGTCCTTAATGTTTATTATTATATATTCCTTTACCTGTTTTCATCGGTCCACCATTGGCAGTTGTGTCTTCAGCTGCCTAGGAATTCTCTTCCTAAACCTCTTTACCTCTCTTTCCTTCTCACTCCTTAAAATCTACCTCTTTGACCAAGCCTTTGGTCACCTCTCCTAATGTCTCCTAATGCAACTCTATGTCAAATTTTGTTTGGTAACACTCCTGTGAAATGCCTTGGGACATCTTTACTACAAGCACTATAGAAATGCATGATGTTGTTATTGTTTTTGTGCATTTAATTTTTGGGGTTTTTAAACTGGACAAACTGAAAAATATACTGGTTTGGATTGTCGAATGATTCTGGGGTTGGGATAGCATTGGGTTTTGGAACCAACAGTTTGGTAGAACTGAGGTGGGGAATTTTAGCACAGGTTTGTTGGAAAGGTAGGGGAGCTAAGTGTATGGGTGGACAATGGTGAGGTGGGGACACAAAGGGGCATGGTGAAGGAGAGCAGGGGGAAGGAACAAGAATGGTCAGGGTAGGGTGACAGAGAGGAGACTCGGGATGGGCGGGTTGAGAACCAGGAGAGAGGGATGAAGGAAAATGAAGATTGCAAATATTCAATTCCACTCCCTCCTCCAGGTTTTTAAAAAATAAAAGTACAAGCTCTTCCCACAAATTTTCTGGGCTGGCCCATATTTGAAAGGAATGCTGCTTCTGCAATTCAGAAGCTTGTTCACAGGCAGAGCTGGGAGTGTGGACAGGAGCAGGCCAAGGCGAGGAGAGTGGAAGGTGATGGCGCGCAACAGGTAGGGGGTAAAATGGCTATCCCGAGGGCTCAGTGAGCCTAGGTCTCATTATGTCAGGTTGGATCAGGCCAGGGAGGGAGAATGAGGTGAAGTGGTTCTGTGGGGCCAATGATCTGGTTGGTTAAAGGGAAAACATCACCTCCTGTGTTTTGCTCAAGGTCAGCTTGAGAAACAGGAAAGGAGACACCATCGTATAATAGCCCAATGTTGGTAGGTCTTGCATTGGCTGTGATATGGATAAATAAATATAATGCAGGTAAGTATTAATATGGCAGAAATAGATGGTGGAAATGGTGCGACAGGAAGAAACGATCGTGGTTGACTACACATGAAGCCTTCAGATGGTCAGCTAGGTGCGCAATGTCGCTAGCACATAAAAGTCATATCAAGAATGGAGAAGTTACAGGTATCTCCAAACAAAGTTACTATAGAAAGAATTCCTCACAATGCAATTCTCTTCAGAATTATTAGTATCATTGTAATTTATTTTGGTAAAGAATAAACATCCACAAAAGCCTCCTTATGAAACAGATGCACTGGATCAGAGAGAAACCTGTTGATTCCAAGTTGATAGAGAGAAGGGCCAGAATGTTATTGTCCCCCAACGAGTTGGCTGATGGCAAGCGGGGGTGTAAAATTGATTGGGAGGTGGGGGAGGGCCATTCCCAAGTCCCTCCCACCCCCAGTGCAACTTTACGCGGGGCAGCGGCGGTTAGAAACGGCCCGCCTGCCCCAGGCCAATCAAGCCTGTTAAGTGGCCACTGCAGGTACTTTACCCTTTACCAGATGGCAAAGGTCACAAGAACACCACTTGGTAAAACCAGCCGACCTTCTTGCGGACAGTGGGAGGAGGGCCCTCATGATCGGGAACCCTGTGCCCCATGGAGAGCCGCCCCCGAAGCCCCAAGCGCCCCCAATGCACAATCCTCCCCCCCCCTCCCCCCCAACTGACCCCCACTATACCTTGCTGGGGCCCGGTCAATTGTCCTCAGCGAGGCCCTAAAACAACCTATCCGTGTTCTGGGACCATCCTTTCTGTTGCCTCTGATGGCTGGGTGTAGTCCCAGCAATGGCCACCGCTCCTGGTGGCCCTGCTGGGACTTAGAGCTGCCAGTCCACTGATTGGCTGGCAGCTCCATTAGGCGGGACTTCCTACCTCAAGGAGATGGAAGTCCTGCCCAAGACTAATTAAGGTCCTGGGGAGCAAAAAATCCTAACCAGGCTCCCCAGGCCTGGCAGAGGCAGACTCACCATCAATTTTTCAGCTGGTGGGCAGGGCCTCCCGCCCAATGTAAAATTCCAGCCAAGGAAATTCTCCTTCCTGAATTACACTGCAACAGAGCTGCAGGATTAGAAAATTTGTGTGTCCTGCTAATCCTTTCAGTCGCTTGGCTCTTTTCTTAACAAAGCCTCCAGCCTCACATTGCAAAAGAATTACCTGGGCAAAATCCGATTAAAGGAAAAACTAACTGACCCAAGTAATTCCCAAACTGTTTTTATATTGGTGTGCAGACTTTGACTGAAGCAGAAACTGGTGACCTGCAGGCAAATGGAATGTTGGCCTTTATTGCAAGGGGAATCGAGTATAAAAGTAGGAAAGTGTTGCTGCAGCTGTACAGGGCCTTGGACCACATCTGGAATACTGTGTACAGTTTTGGTCTCCTTACTTAAGAAAGGATATAATTGCATTAGAAGCAGTTCAGAGAAAGTTCTCTCGACTGATTCCTGGGATGAAGGGGTTATCTTATGAGGACAGGTTGAGCAGGTTGGGCCTATACCCATTGGAGTTCAGAAAAATGAGAGGTGATCTTATTAAAACACATAACATCCTGAGGGGATTTGACAGGGTTGATGCTGAGAGGATGTTTCCCCTTCTGGGGGAGACTAGAACTAGGGGACACAGTTTAAAAATAAGGGGTCCCCCATTTAAGACTGAGATGAGGAGAATTATTTTTCTCTGAGGGTTGTTAATTTGTGGACTTCTCTTCCCAGAGAGCAGTGGAAACTGGGCCATCACATGTATTCAAGGCTGAGTTAGATAGATTTTTGATGAACAAGCGAGTCAAGGGTTATGGGGGGCAAACAGGAAAGTGGAGTTGAGCCCACAATCAGATCAGCCATGATCTTATTGAATGGCGGAGCAGACTCGAGGGGCTGAATGGCTTACTCCTGCTCCTAATTCTTGCGTTCTCGTGGCACCGTCACTTATCCCTGTTGGAAGGCCAATAAAAGCAAGCCTGTGGTTTCTGCGCTATCAACCTCCACTCTTTGAGGTTCATGAAAAGTTGATTCTCTGGTGCCATTGAAATTGCAGACTTTGCCTCCTTTATTAATCAGTGGCAGGAGTGATGGACTCTTGCCACCAATGGCACACTTTACAATATAAAAACTTAAGAACATAAGAAAGAGGAGCAAGAGTAGACCATACGGCCCGTCAAGCCTGCTCTGCCACTTAATATGATCATGGCTGATCTTGGGCTTCAACTTTTCCGCCTGCTCCCCATATCCCTTGATTCCCCGAGAGACCAGAAATCTGTCTATCACAACCTTAAATATTTTCAATGACGGAGCATCCACTACCCTCTTGGGTAGAGAATTCCAAAGATTCACAAACCTTTGAGTGAAGAAATTTCTCTTCATCTCAGTCCTAAATGATTGTCCCCTTATCCTGAGACTGTGCCCCCGTGCTTTAGATTCCCCAGCCAACAGAAACAATCTTTCAGTGTCCATCCTGGCAAGCCCCTTCAGAATCTCATAATTTTCAATGAAATCACCTCTCATTCTTCTAAACTCCAGAGAATGTAGGCCTTATATAGGTGTTCATGTCAGCTGCAGGAAAGCCAGAGATCTTGGGCAGACTGTGTAAAGCAGTGGTGTCATTGCTGATCTACGCACTCTGTTAATTGTTTTTCAGATTTCCTTGGTTCACACAGTTGCTGAATTACCACTGTATACTTGATGGGATTTTCAGGTATTGCCACACTTCAATCTGTTTCAGTGACTTTGTCTTTGCTTCTCTGGTAGTTGTTCTCCAGATTGGAAATTGATTTCCTGATGTCCTGAGGTAACGCTACTGAATTACCACCCAGTGATTCACTAAGCCTTAGGAGGTCTGCTAACAAATTGCGAAAAGTTACAACCTAATGAATTTACAAAATCTATTGATGTTTACTTCCCATTTTGTTAATGTATTTTTCTCCCTTTCTTAAGCAAAGTACCATTCCATGGCCAAGATAAACATGCAGCCAACAGACCTGTACCAATACAAACATAAGGATTTAAGAGAAGTTCCAAGTCAGCCAATTTCAGTATTTCCTATCTCTTTGTAGCAATGTACCTTTGTACCAAAGCACCTACATTCAACGGGATCACAGATCAGTTAATGACAAACAAACTGATTCACCGACACACAATCCTGAAAGCGCAGCTCCCCACTGTGTGCCGGACCTTGTAGTTATCTTAGAATTGTTTTGGCACATCCTGACTGGTCTGGTGGCAGCGGCACATTTACTAACAGTGGTGTTATGACTGTCACATACATACGTCGTAATTTCACAGATATCATGATGCCATTTAATCATGCATGTGCCCGTTCCTGGGACCTGGGCTGTAATATAAAAGTCACTAAAGGCTCTTTTAAAAATAATAGGACTATGGATTCCTGTCAATTTCATTTACTGTTGCATATCTTCTGTCAACCAGCTGTAGAAGATAGTTTGCCCTATGGTTTGCTCCATGGTAGTGTATATCTTCTGTCATTAGTCACAGCGTAATCTAAGAGCCCAGTTGAGAACTGGCAAAAACCTAGCTAAAATAAGACTTGAGGCAGGAACTGAAACCTGTAACCATAGTTGGACAACACTCCATAATGGGGAACAATTCCCACTTATACAAAGCTGGCTTCAGTGAAATAATTTTATAATGCAGGTAACCCTCTATGTAATAGCCCTTTCATGGTCTGTACACTATATTGTATGAAAACTTACAAAGACAAAGTATTTTGTACAGTATTGCTTTATTCTTTGGCCTCCTTGTCTCGAGAGACAATGGGTAAGTGCCTGGAGGTGGTCAGTGGTTTGTGAAGCAGCGCCTGGAGTGGCTATAAAGGCCAATTCTAGAGTGACAGACTCTTCCACAGGTGCTGCAGATAAAATTGGTTGACAGGGCTGATACGCAGTTGGCTCTCTCCTTGCGCTTCTGACTTTTTTCCTGCCAACTGCTAAGTCTCTTCGACTCGCCACGCTTTAGCCCCGCCTTGATGGTTGCCCGCGATCGTTGGCAACTGACTCCCACGACTTGTGATCAATGTCACAGAACTTCATGCCACATTTGCAGACGTCTTTAAAGCGGAGACAAGGACGGCCGGTGGGTCTGATACCAGTGACGAGCTCGCTGTACAATGTGTCCTTAGGGATCCTGCCATTATTTTATTATTAATCTGGAAACTATTAATAAGGTGTTATGTCTGAGACTGTTAATAAGAAAAGTTTGCTGTGCTTTTATAGATCAATATAAGAGCTTTCTGATTTAATATTGCTCATAGAATACATAAATTTAGCATTGTCAAATTCGCTGGGCAGTTCTATGTCATTTAGGTAGTCAGAGGAAGAACAATTGGTTGAATGATATTTCTCATGACTGCTTGTATTGATTAATGGGCCATTTTCCAGTCAGTGTTGGCTATCTCAATACAAAAGAGTGAATAGCAATTGCAGGTATGTGCCTGCTTGCTTCGACTGACAATGACAGCCATTTTTTTTAAGTAGCTAAGCCCCTAGACATTTTACAATCAATGCACTAATAGAAGGATATAAGCAAAGCTGAATATCCTCGATCTTTAGTTTACTGATGGATAAGGTTTGCTGAAGATGCTGGCGTGGTGGGAATATGAGATAAATACAATGGAACACACTTAATATGATTTCCAATAAAATCACAGTCTTCTTGGGAGCCATCAATAATTAGCATTTTTTCACTGGAAGACTCCTAATTATCCCTCCCTTCCTCCCAAATGCTTGTTGTTGGTAAAACATGATGCCAATTACTCACTTATACATAAGCGTACATGAAGCTTCAATCTCTCCTGAGTGCTCTTTTTGAAAATGATAACATTTATGGACAATCCCTTAGGATCAACTTTTGCAATGGGAAAATTCAGCTAAGATGATCAGAGCTGACAGCACTATAGTTACCTAGAGATAGGTTTGAGCTTGGAGAATTGGAAAAGGCATGAAGAGGCCGAACAGAGCCTAAGTGAGGGTGTAGAATACAATTGAAATCCAAACTTTACATTCAAGCTCATGTTTCTGAACTTTGAACATAAGGTTAGTGAGTTCTCTTAGTGACCTTGTACTTGTAATACTCTATATAAAAACATAAGAAGTAAGAGCACGAGTTGGCCATTTGGCCCCTTGAGCTTGCTCCATCATTCGATAAGATCATGGCTGATTTTCTATTTCAACTCTACTCCTGCCCTATCACTATATCCCTTAATTCCCTTAGTGTCCAAAAGGAGAGCCAGGCACCCTGCCTTATTTTGGATAATCTGAAATATGAATTTTACCTTCTTCTAGGTTCACTGTTTTCTTCCGCCAAGGAATCCAATTACTTGGTGAACTGATGCCTGCTTCCTCCTTTAGTGCCAGAATTGACAGTGCATCCTCGCATCCTTTTTTCTATCGCCAATAAAGAAGGAAATACCTTGCATTTATATAGTGCCTTTCATGACCACAGGACATACCAAAGTGCTTTCCAGCCAATGAAGTACTTTTGAAGTGTGGTCACTGCCATATTCAAGGAAACATGGCAAACAATTTCCACAGACAGCTCCCACAAACAGCAATGTGATAACAACCAGAAAAACCATTGTAGTTGTGTTGGTGAGGGATAAATATTGGCCAGGACACTGAGGAGATCTCTTCTGCACATATATATAGTTTAATGGAATCTTTTACATCCACCTGAGAGAGCAGAAGGGGTCTCGGTTTAATGTCTCATCTGAAAGGTGGCACTTCTGGCATTGCAGCACTCCCTCAGTACTGTAGTGATGGTGCTGACCTGTATTATGTGCTCAAGTATCTGAAGTGGGGCTTGAACCAACAGCGAATGCTGCTACCTTGATGTTATCTGCTACTTTAACTGCAGCCAATTCCTGTAGCATTTTTTCTTTCTAAACTTTTTTAAAAATTAAGCTTCACTCCATTTGATGCTTTTTTTCATCCCGTGCTGTCGGAATACCTGCTCTCCATCTCAGTTTTGACCTTTTTGTATTCTGCACAAATGAAACAAGCAAGGTAGCCAGTGATCGCTCAGGTTCCAAGTATTGTTCAAGAATTTTCATTCACAACACGATACACCTACCTACAATGAAAAGGAGGGGCAGCAACCTAAGCTGCTATTCTATTTTAATTATCATTAATATACGTCAAGTTGATCAAAAGAGCCATTTGTCATCAGTGCAGTTTCCATTACTAATTGATGCAGAAGAAATGATTGGTCATCATGTTGAAATGTTGCTTTCAACTTCCATTTGTGTAAAGGTGCTTGATGGACACTTGAATGAAATGCAGCCATTTCATTACGATGCTGTAATACTAAATTCTTTGCTTTTATTTTTTAATTAAATTGTGGGTTCAGTCAGATATGATGTCGATAATGTAAGTCAATATCCATAGGAAAAAAGATAGTTGTTGCTCTATTTTGAAACTGAATATGACTTGGGGATGGATTTATAGGCCCACCAGCATCAGGCATAAAGGCGGACGGGCACTATAAATAACACCACCAGCCAGCGTGCTGGATTCCCGGCTCCATCCTACCCCCCACCCCAGGCCATTTTCCTGGAGGCGAGATGGGGGTGTCAGCAGGCCCCCCACAATCAGCAGGAAGCCAATTGACCCTGTTAATGTCCACTTAAGGCCAATTGTCTCCAGGTCCCCACAGGCAGCGGGAGATAGTACAGCTGCCTGGAAGTGACCTCCTGGTGGCAGACAGGGTGCCAGCACTCCAGGCAGGCTTAGAGGCCTCCCCATCTGTCTAAGTTCAGCTGTAGCCGTATGCCATCCTGTGGAGGGGACCCCATCCCCACTAACCACCACCCCCCCCCCCACCCCACTCCCCCCGCCCCAGCCCCACCAGCTACAATTGTGGCCCAGCTGCTGGAACTATTTTTTATTTTAAATATTAAAAAGTTGCCGAGAGGATGCCTCCATTCCGGGGCACCCTCTCCCTCACTGACCTGCAATGGCATTCTGCTGCTCCTTCCAAGCTGGAGGGCCCACGCTCCATCCTTAATTGGATGGTAAACCCACCCTCTGGCCATTAATTAGCCAATTCAGGGAAAATCACAGGTGTTTCCCACAGAGTGCGGACTTCTAAACCCTCATTTCAGCCTGAAGGTGGGTCCTGAAGTCCCTTGGGATGGAGGGCTGGGGCAGAAATGACAGCATAAAGCAAATAGGAATGTCCCTCTGTCTCCTAATGCAAAGCAATGAGATCAGAGTGAAGTCTTTCAATTATGGTGGACAAAACCACAGCAGAAAGAGATTTTGTACAGAGCTGTTTTTTTCCCCCTCTTCAATTGTTATTCTCTTTTGGAGTTATGTAATCATATTGTGCAGTATTTTAGTCTGCAGCTAATGGCCTCTGACTGGTGTATGTGGAAGAGCTCTGCAGGTGCTTACTTGGATGCTTGAGCAGGCCTCCATTCCACAGATGGACTAAATTTTAATGTTGAAGTGGTCTATTTTCTGTTAATATTGAAAGACATGTTTTTCTAAATTGCTCAAGAGACCCAATGGACTGTCAGGTCACACTATAAAATTCAGCTCTGCTCTAAGATGGCATTATACCACCTCTGGTGGAAACACTAACCAGTGTACAATGGCTTATTTATAAAGGGTTCTCGTACTGTTTGGCTTCAATGTGTTTGGGAGTCTAATTGAGTGCTGACTCCTGAATTACACTGCCGCTTCTGCATTCACACAAGGGGCAATATAACTGCACCTCTAGTCTAATCATAAATGGCAGGTTTGGCAATGGTGTCCAGTCTTGTGTATCATCTTTACAGTTGGAATGTGCACTTCTTTTAGTAACCATTTAGTTGCAGTCATGGCTGTTGGAAAATTGTGCCCATACAGACAGCACTGTCAATCTTGCACTCTGGATATAAATGATTTATACTTACTGCATCATTACGGATTTTCAGAAATGTAATTTTTCAAACTTTATAATCATTTGCATAATAGCATTTGAACAGAAGCCAACACAAACCACATTTTGACAAATGCATAACAGCTACATTACTAAAATGGCAACTTTCAGACCACATTGATGATTGATGGGATCATGAGGTGCATTCATCCTATGACTGTAATGTTGGAGCCAAGGGTTTTGCATCCTACTGATATTATTGTGTAAATGCAACAGTCTGGTCCCATTCTGACTTTGGAACAGAGTAAGACTTCCTGGAGGAGAGTGTCTCACTTAACACTGAAGTCAGGTCAAGTCCTAACTCTTTCACACAGATGCTAATTTTGTTGTTACGACCAGGTGACAGCCTTTTCTTGGTTTGGCCGTAACAGGGTTTAATTTTTAAAACACTCTGTTTTTAGCTTCCCCTCAATGAATCCTTGTTCACTGCTCTCCTATTGTAATGGCAAAGAAATCAACCAGACAGGTTTTCTTAACTTTAAACAAGAAAGATGTAAGTTTATTAACCTTAAAACCCTAATTCAGTTAAAACTACTAAAAATATGCGACATGGCCTCACTAGTATGCATACATGATAAACACACACACGAATGGAGACAAAGGAGGAGAAAGAAGGAGAAAGGTTTAAAGTAATAGTGGATTTCAGTTACTAGCTTTTGGGTTTGATGCAAAGTCTTGGATTGCAGTTATCTTGCAGATCTCATTGGGGCCCAGTGCATACTTTCAAACTTATTTAGCTGTAGGAGTCTTCTCTCTTGAGGTTTGAGTGGCTTCAGTGGATCCCCCGGAATGTCACGAGAGAGGGAAAGGGAGAGATCTTCCTTCCCTGTTGTCTTCAAATTGCAGTCTCTTTTCCAACTGTTCCGTGAGCACAATTCAAAACTCCAAGTTGGCCAGCAGGTTAGTCATGTGATTAACCCCTTATTTGGAACAACTGCTCCTGCTGTGTGTGGCTTTCAAAGCTCTCGGTGGTGGGGGTGGGGGGGGTGGGTGCGCGGTGTGGTGCGCGGTGTGGTGCTATCTCTTACACAGACAAGATGTGGATCACTGTTGCCCAGACCAATCTCTATTACTTGAATCAGTGAGCAGTTCCTATTGTCTTTTTTTTCCAACTGTCCTTTAGAATGCAAAACAAGCAGTCATGTTTCAGTGGTCTTTTGAGCCAAGCTAATTTTTCAGTCCAGTAACAGTTTAAAATTAATATTCCATATGACAGAATTAATATGTCTCATTTTGGCAGGTGTGGTTTTCATGACATTGTAGAAGTTGAACTTCCTGTTGTATTGGTAGATGTATGGCAGGGCGAGACTTCTGTACATTTTGTTTGAACCCCTGACCTCAGCCCACTTCCTGGGGTCGGGGCGGTTAAGTGCAACAGGTTGGTATCAGCACCATTTACAGGTGGAGTGGAAGGGAGGGAATTTGCTATGGCACTTGGGCGTGGGAAATGGGGATTAAAAGTGTTGCTAGTTTCTATAATATAAGTGATTACTCCACAACCAGTCTTTTAAAATGTTAAATAAGAACCAGAAATGCTGGAAATACTCAGCAAGTCTGACAGCATCTGTGGAGAGAGAAGCAGAGTTAATGTTTCAGGTCAGTGACCCTTCATCAGAACTGGCAAACATTAGAAATGTAACAGATTTTAAGCAAATAAAGTGGGGGGTGGGGCAAGAGATAACCAAAGAGAAAATGTTGCTAGGACAAGGTCATAGAGAATAACTGACCAGAAGGTCATGGAGCAAAGGCAAACAGTATGTTAATGGTGTGCTGAAAGACAAAGCATTAGTGCAGAGAGGATGTCAATTGACAGAAAAATGAACAGCCTGGCCCCAAGCACAAACATGAAAAAAACAGATGGTAGGCACAGTAGAAACAAACTAAACAAACTAAAATAAAGAAATGAAAAAGAAAAAATAACTTTGTAATTATTGAACTCAATGTTCAGTTCTGCAGGCTGTAGTGTGCCTAATCGGTAAATGAGATGCTGTTCCTCGAGCTTGCATTGATGTTCACTGGAACACTGCAGCAGTCTCAGGACAGAGATGTGGGCATGAGAGCAGGGGGGCGGGGTGTTGAAATGGCAAGCAACCGGAAGTTCGGGGTCATGCTTTCGGACTGAGCGAGGTGTTCCATAAAGCAATCACCCAGTCTGCGCTTGGTCTCCCCCATGTAGAGGAGACCACATTGTGAGCAGCGAGTACAGTATACTACATTGAAAGAAGTACAAGTAAATCGCTGCTTCACCTGAAAGGAGTGTTTGGAGCCTTGGATAGTGAGGAGAGAGGGGGTAAATGGGCAGGTATTACACCTCCTGCGATTGCAGGGGAAGGTACCATGGGAAGGGGACAAGGTGGTGAGAGTAATGGAGGAGTGGACCAGGGTGTCACAGAGGGAATGATCCCTTCAGAATGCTGACAGGGGAGGGGAGGGGAAGATGCGTTTGGTAGTGGCATCATGCTGGACGTGGTGGAAATGGCGGAGGATGATCCTTTGGATCTGGAGGCTGGTGGGGTGGAAAGTGAGGACAAGGAGAACCCTGTCGCGGTTCTGGGAGGGACGGGAAGGGGTGAAGGTAGAGGTGCGGGAAATGGGCCAGACACAGTTGAGGTCACTGTCAACCACAGTGGGGTGGGGGGGGGGGGGGGGGGTGAATTCCTTGGTTGAAGGAAAAGGAAGACATATCAGAAGCTCAGTCATGGAAGGCTGCATCATTAGAGCAGATGTGCCAGAGACAGAGAAACTGGGAGAATGGAATGGAGTCCTTACAGGAGGCTGGGTGTGAAGAAGTGTAGTCGAGGTAGCTGTGGGAGTCGGTGGGCTTATAATGAATATTAGTGGACAGCCTATCCCCAGAGATGGAGACAGAAAAGTCGAGGAAGGGAAGGGAAGTGTCGGAGATGGACCAAGTAAAGGTGAGAGAAGGGTGGAAATTAGAAGCAAAGTTGATAAAGTTTTCCAGTTTGGGGTGGGAGCAGGAAACGGCGCCGATACAGTCATCACTGTTGGGGAAGTTGAGGGAGGGGGCCTGAATAGGACTGGAACAGGAATGCATGACATATCCCACAAAAAGATAGGCATAACTAGGACCCATGCGGGTATCCATAGCAACACCTTTTACTTGAAGGAAGTGAGTGGAGCTGAAGGAGAAGTTGTTCAATGTGAGAACAACTTCAGCCAGGCAGAGGTAAGTGCTGGTGAATGGGGACTGGTTGGGCCTCTGTTCAAGGAAGAAGCAAAGAGCCCTCAAACCGTCCTGGTGGGGGATGGAGGTGGTGGTGAGCAGGAGCTCCTGCCCTGTTCCCAAGCTTGAGGTCCAAATAACATTTAACACCTTTGTTGCGAGGGTGCAAATGTTGGGAAATATAGTCTAATGCAGTTACCTCATTTACTTGTGATTAAAACAAGCATATTTAAATTTAGATGGGCATATTATGCATGTGAACTTGAAAATTCGGCGCTGCAGTATAAACGGACAGTTACACTATGATGGTAGAATTAGCGTGTACCGAAACACTAAGGTTTAGTAGTGCATTCTGGAGTAGGGGCCCAACCTGATAATCCCAAATCAAGATTAACACACCAACTTTAATGCTGATGTTGATGGAAACTGTTTCACACCATGACACTACAGTTATAGCATAATATGCAGCTATAATCAGTATTCTGCAAGTTACTGCATCACTTGCTAATGTCCTTTGCAGTGTTTTCTGTATGCGATCTTTCCCATGCGATCTCCAGACACATCAAAGGTGATGTGTCAAGTTTGTGTCACTCCCATTGATCTGTGCGTCACTAGCTGTCTCCGAATCCTAATCAGACTTGCATCTCTAGCTAAATTCAGCTACATTAATAGAAAAGGTTTCCTTTTAAACACACAGCTTGTGATGTGCAGTCTGGAAAGAAAGATTTTTCAATCGAGCTGACTGTTGGCAGTAATAAAAATATTATTTATGACACAGAATACAGGTGCAAAGCAATTTGTTAGCACTATCCTATAAATATTTAAACTCTAATAGAAGTGGTGGGGGGGTTTCTGGTGTGCTTTTGTATTGATTTCAAAAAGAGAGGATGAGGTGTGGGGGATGATCAGTTTAAAAGACCATTCCTATCGCCAGCAGCATGAAGGAGCTTGTAAAGGGGCTTTGAAAATTTTCAGTTTATCAGGGATATGTTTATCTTTTGTAACAAGTACTATAGCGCCTTCTCAAATTTAACACTATTGACAGAGGTACGTGCTATTTGGGGAAGTGGGGAGGGGAAATGTTACCATTGGTTATGTTAATGGCTATCTGCCTCTCCTCGCTCCTTCCATTGCTGTGTGGAAATCTGCCATTCCAGCTAATTGAAGTAATTAAAACACAAAGACGTGTTTGCAGTGTTAAATAGTGTTAGTGCCACACACATTGTGACTCTAACACTAATCCCAGCCCAAATAGAAAACAACTCTACCAAATGTTTTTAAATAAGGAAGCTCATTGATCTAAAAGCACACCCTGTATACGAGTTAGGCTGCACGATTGCCTCTTAAATTAAACTGGAAACTGAATTAACAGGAGATGGGTTAGATGCTAGCTATGAGTAACAATATACTGATCTCTGACTTGCTCCCATTGCTACTAACATCTTTAGGAATGATTTGAAACAGTGTTCAACAGGAAGGCAGATAACCCCAAAGTGAACTCTTATTTTGCTCTGCTTTAGACAGTGAATTTTTGAATTCAGTACGCTGCTACTTTTGATCCAGTATAAAGAAATTCTATTACGTATAATTACATTGCGTCTACAGCCCAGAAACAGGCCATTCGGCCCAAATGGACTCCTCCCACCCCTCTTCATCTAATGCTATTAGCATATCTTTCTGTTCCTTTGCTTATCTAGCCTCTTCTTCAATGCATCCATGCTATTCACCTTAACAACTCCTTGTGGTAGGGTGTTCCACATTCCTACCACTCTTTGGATCAGGAATTTTTTCCTGAATTCCTAGTCGGATTTATTGGTGACTATCTTGTAGTTATATATTATAAAATGAAGAAAAGGGCAACAGTTATAAAGCTATTATGCATGGTTTCCAAAGGGCTTTAAACAGAGCTCTCTTTGATGCTGTTTTGGTGCTAGAATCCACAATCATGGTAGATAGAATAGAATTATAGAATGGTTACAGCACAAAATGAGGGCATTCGGCCTGCCGTGTCCGTGCTGGTTTGCTGCAAGAGCCACTCAGCTAGTCCCACTCTCACTCTTTCCCCATAGCCCTGCAATTTTTTTCTCTTCAGCTATTCCCTTGGAGGGAAAGGTAGGGCAAATAAATCCAGAGCTCCCTGGATGACAAAAGAGATAGAGATGAAGAAGAAAAAGTATGCTTATGACAAATGTCAGGTAGATAATACAAATGGAGAACCAGGCTGAATATAGGTTCAAAATGGAAGTGAAAAGGCAAATAAGAGAAACAAAGAGACAGTATGAAAAGAGACTGGCAGCTAACATAAAAGGGAATCCCAAAGTCTTCTGTAGACATATAAATAGTAGAAAGATGGTAAAAGGTGGAATAGGGCCGATTTACACATGGAGGCAGGAAGAACAGCTGAGGTATTAAATGAATACTTTGCATTTGTCTTTACCAAGGAAGAAGATGCTACCCAGGCTACAGTGAAAGGAGGTAATTAATACACTAGAAGGATTTAAAATTGATAAGGAGGAGGGATATACAAGGAGTCTATACTTAAAGTTGATAAAGCACCAGGGCCGGATGAGATGCATCCAAGGATACTGAGGGAAATGAGAGTGGAAATTGCAGAGGCACTGGCCATCATTTCCCAGTCTTCCTTAGACTCAGGGGTGGTGCCAGAGGACTGGAGAATTGCAAATGTTACACTCTTGTTCAGAAAAGGATGTAAAGATAAGCCCAACAACTACAGGCCAGACAGTTTAACTTCAGTGGTGGGGAAACTTCTAGAAACAATAATTTGGGACCAGATTAATAGTCACATGGACAAATGCAGGTTAACTAAGGAAAGCCAGCACGGATTTGTTAAGGGAAAATCATGTTTAACTAACTTGTTGGAGTTTTTTGAAGGCATAACAGAAAGGTTTAATGAGGGCAATGCAGTTGATGTGGTGTACATAGACTTCCAAAAAGCATCTGATACAGTTCCGTACAACAGACTTGTGAGCAAAATTATAGCTCATGGATTAAAAGGGAAAGTAGCAACATGAATATGAAATTGACTGAATGACAGGAAACAGAGAGTAGTGGTTAATGGATGTTCTTCGGTCTGGAGGAAGGTTTGTCGTGGAGTTCCCCGGGGATCAGTGTTGGGATCCTTGCTTTTCCTGATATATATTAATGACCTAGCTCTTGGTGTACAGGGCGCAATTTCAAAATTTATGGATGATACGAAACTTGGAAGCATTGTGAACTGTGAGGAGGATAGTGTAGAACTTCAAAAGGGCATAGACAAGTGGCAGATGTAGATCAATGTGGAGAAATGTGAAATCATTCATTTTGGTAGAAAGAACATGGAGAGACATATAACATAAAGGGTACAATTCTAAAGGGGGTGCAAGAGCAGAGGGGCCGTGGGTATATAAGTCATTGAAGGTGGCGGAACACGTTCAGAGAGCGGTTAATAGAGCATACAGTGTCCTGGGCTTTATTAAAAGGGGCATAGTGTACAAGAGCAAGGAGGTTATGTTAAACTTGTATAAGACTCTGGTTCGGCCTCAGCTGGAGTATTGCATCCAGTTCTGGGAGCCACAGATTAGGAAAGATGTGAGGGCATTGGAGAGAGTACAGAAAAGATTCACGAGAATGGTTCCAGGGATGAGGAACTTCAGGTAGGAAAACAGATTGGAGAAGTTGGGACTGTTTTCTTTGGAGAAAAGAAGACTGAGAGGAGAGTTGACAGAGGTATTCAAAATTATGAGAGGTCCGGACAGAGTGGATCAGGAGAAACTGTTCCCACTCGTGAAAGGATCAAGAACGAGAGGGCACAGACTTAAAGTGATTGGCACAAGAAACAAAAGCGACATGAGGAAAAACTTCATGCAGCGAGTGGTTAGGATCTGGAATGCACTGCCTGAGAGTGTGGTGGAGGCAGGTTCAATCGAGGCATTCAAGAGGGAATTAGACTGTTATCTGAAAAGGAAGAATATGCAGGGTTATGGGGAAAGGGCGGGGGAATAGCATTCGATGAATTGCTCATTCAGAGAGCCAGTGCACACACAATGGGCCGAATGGCCTCCTTCTGTGGTGTAACAATTCCGTGATTCTGAACTAATTATCCAATTCCTTTTTGAAAGCCATGATTAAATCTTCCTCCACCACACTCTCAGGCAGTGCATTTCACATCCTAACCACACGCTCCGTAAAAAAGTTCTTCCTCATGTCACTCTTGGTTCTTTTGCCATTCACCTTAAATTGGTTTCCTCTGATTCTCATCCCTTCTGCCAATGGGTACAGTTTCTCCCTATCTACTCCATCCAGGCCCCTCATTATTTTGAATACCTCTATCAAATCTCCACTCTACTTTCTCTTTAAGGAGAACAGCCCCAGTTTCTCCAATCTATCCATGTAACCGGCGTCCCTCATCCATAGAACCATTCTTGCACCCTCTCTAATACCTTCACATCCCTCCTAAAGTGTGGTGCCCAGAATTGGAAACAGTATTCCAACTGAGGCTGCACCATAACTTCCTTGCTTTTGTTCTCTCTGCCTCTATTTATAAAGCTCTGAATTTTTGTATGCCTTATTAATCACTTTCTCAATCAATGATCTGAGCTGATTTGACTTGTCCCTCTGCTCTTGCACCCCCTTTAGAATTGTACCCTTTATTTGATATTGCCTCTCCTCTATTCTTCCGACCAAAATATATCACTTCAAACTTCTCTGCATTAAATTTCATTTGCCACATGTGCATTCATTCCAACAGAGTGTCTACATCCTCCTGAAGTCTATACAATCACCAGTCTATCACCAGAACAGGTCACGCCCATTCTGATTTCATTTTGAAACTGCAAAAAGAACACATGCCCCTTCTCTCAATTTTGTTCTTTGGGACATGGTTTTTGTTTAGGTGACTGCATACCCGATGCATACAGACCAGTCCCCGTATCCTAGCAGGCCAATCAGGAGCACTTACTATTGCATAAATGGATGAACAGTTATAATTAATAAGTAGGCTTAATTCAGATTCAGTGCATTTTGAATAAAATGTTTTATTTTTCCTCATGGTATATTTATTAGTGTCACACTTGTTTCATGCTTCTTCTGCCTTTTTTTTCAAATATTTCACACATTTACCTAACTGTTAGGCTTGAAAGAATGGCTCATAAACTCAGGACCAGTCTTCTCTGCTCCAAAATTTCAGTGTTCCTCTGCATCTTCCCAGCCGAGGATCAGTATGGGGATTGTGGAAGAGTGTGCTTTATTACTGACAAATTGTTAAAGAAAATGGTGTTTATAAAGCTTATTAATAGGTTGCAGGTGTATCCCACATCTCCATTTTAATAGGTTGCAAATGTGTGATCAAACAACTCATCGCAGTAGGTGTATTTTCACACCCCTGTTTACAGGTTTCAGCTGTGTTCTACATTCACATGAAGATAGCAGGTATCTTGTATTCCAGTTTTACAAATTACAAATTTGGTCATTTATTGCTGGAAATAGTCATGGGTGTTCATTGGGAAATGTATAACCCAGTTTGAAAGAATCCTACAGTCCACAACAGTGCATTTGTACAAAAAAAGAATCTTGTAACACAGACTACAAGGCGGAGCTCAAAAATGGAAGTATTTGGGTTCAGTCCTGTCACTTGCATTGACTAGGATGATGGGTTACAGCTGCCAATTTCCTGAAGGAATGGTGAGAAATTTGAAGCAAAGCAATTGCGAACTTCCCTCTTGCACAATCCTGACAGTATACCGGAGAGTGGCAAAGCCAGAGGGTTGGAAGTGGGTTATCTGCCGTCCTTTTTGTTCACAATACTGCAAGGCCTGGGAGAATGTGAAAGAGCGAGAGAGAAAGAAAAAGAAAAATGGGAAAATAAAAACAGTTGTTTTGGAAAATGAATGCTTCCATATTTGCTGAAATCCAATTTTTTGTTAATCTTTACTTTTTATTAAAAGTAAGATCAAACAATTTATTTATGGCACTGGAACTGGTTTGTGGCACAGTTGAATCATCACACTTCCAAGGGCCCCTTTCTACCGACAATCATGGTAGTGGCACATGCCATGAAAAGAACATGGTGGCATTGCCTTCTTCAAAAACAAAATAATCAAATCAAGACAGAAATAGTTCTCTTTAGACCCAACAAACCAGGATGCAGACAGAATAGATATAGGCTGTGAAATTGGGCTGTGTAGCACCGTTGGTGCTGGTGACATGGACACCCTGAAGGCCTACAATGGTGCCAGCCATGCTTCCGGCCACTTGTGCCATGATGGCCCATGCTGGGAAGGGCACTAGCACAGAAGCATCAGATGAGATCCTATCATGAAGTCAAACAGCTGTTCCAGCTGATTTGGCGCTCTTTTTACTAATTGATCTGCACATGTTTAGTGAATATCTGTGCTAATCACTCATAGCTGAACATCCATTCAGCAATACAAGGGATTCCAGCTTGCAGGTGAAGTGCTTTTGACTCGCTTCCAAGTAGGCAAAGTTAATGTAAGTGCTGTGGCTTGAACTTGGAGGTGCTTTGGAGTGCGGCTGCATACATTCACGGAGGCAACAAGATTTGGTGAACCAACTCTCTATGAGGTTTGGGAGCTGTGCTAGGTCTGCAACATGACCAGCAAATGCAGCAAATGCTACAGAGAAGGAAAGCTCTGCGAAGAGGGACAAGAAGGACAGCTCTCCATAGATAGCCGTATACACCACGAGTTTTCGAAAGCACTTCTGCTACCTTCACCTTGCCCAGGTGCAGCGCCTCAGGTGATTCAGATTCAACAAGGAGGTGGGGAACAGGCAAGAAAGTGGGCTTGAGGTCAAGATCATATCAGCCATGATATTATTGAATGGCGGAGTAGGCTCATGGGGCTGTATGGCCTTCTCCTAATCCTGTTTCTTATTTTCTTCTTTATGATCTTCCCAGGTGGGAGCAGGCAACATTACCAATGTATCTGAGTACACCATCCATCGATGCATTCTGGAAGTAACAGAGAGCCAAATATATTGTTTTCTCCCTCAGCAAGGATGAGAGGACATGCAGCTTTGTCAGGATAGCATGATTCCAGATAGTGCAGGGCACCATCAACTGCATGCATGTGTCTCTGTGGGCCCCCATGTCAACAGAGAGAGGTACAGGAACCGCAAGGGCTACTATTCTATCAACATTCAGTTGGTATGCAACCATGCACAATACATCATGTCAGTGAATGCCCACTATCCTGGCAATAGCCATAATGCCTTCATTCTGAGGCAGACTAGTGTTCCCACAGTCTTCTAGCCTCCACAGAGAATGAAAGGATGCCTTTCAGAAATAAAGGCTATTCCCTGCACATATAACTCATGAACCCCCTCGACCATCTGGCCACATGAGGACATGTGTATCATGAGAGCCATGGGGCCACCAGGAACATTGTGGAGCAGACCATCAGCGTGCTCAGGCAACATTGCAGGGAGCCTCCAGTATACTCCAGAGTGGGTGTCCAAGTTTGTGGTAGTCTGCTGCACCCTCCATAACATCGCTATCATTGGGCTGCAGCTATTGCCACCAGGAATCCTGAGGCCACCTCAGGAGAAAGAGGAGCAGGAGGAGGAAGAAAAGCATAAGGAGGGAGGGACGGAGGATGCTTCCTGGACCCCTTCACTCCAGATGGGTGTCCGAGAGCACCTGCTCAGACTCCACTTTTCATAAAACTCCCTCCCTTTCGCAGCATAGACCAACCACTCTCTGCTGTTACATCCTATGAGATGCCCCATCACAGCATCCCCTTGACATTTACAGAAGATTTTTTATCCAACACATCATGTTATACAAACAGAAATAAACTAGTCACCCTTGTATATTCCTTTAGTGCCTGTCTTGTGATAACCTATGGCTGTCCTAGTGCTCCTACAAAGTGCTACTTCAGCGGCTGCAACATGGTTGGTGGAAGGCTGCTGCCTTTCACTGTGGGAGACAGTAGATTGCCTTGCAGGATGCCTTTGAGCAGCTCTGGGCCTCGAGGGCCCAGCTTCAAACTTCACCACCTTGGCATGGATGACAGCAGTCTGGGCTGGTTGGCTGAGAGGCAACAGCAAGGACACAGGCAGAGTGAATGTGATGGCAGCACAAATGCTGTCATCCTGAAAGAAGATAGCAGGATCATGCTCCATAGTGTCACTGCCACTCCCCCAGCGCGGAACCTCCGTAGTTCTAGTGATCTGCTGGAGCACAGATTGCTGGACTGCCACGATAGCCGCTGATCTCCTCCTTAGAACAACCAGCAGCCTCAATGCTGGCTGCCATGGGGAGTCTAAATCAGTCCCACACTTTATCTGACTCACTTCCATTCCCGCCCCCTCTGGCTCTAACTGCACAGGAAGCCAATCTCCATATCAATTAAGTGCTCGCCCCCATGAAAATCTTAACTTTAATCAGGTGGGGTTCTGATCCAAAAACAAATCTGGCTCCTGTTTCCTGCTTCCGTGTCAAAAATTCAGCCCCAAGTCTTTCACAAGGCATTAAGGATGTTAAAGCACTACAGTTGGCAAAAGTATTCAATGGTCAGTTGCATGATTGTATAATCAATTTTGAAATGATTTTGTTTAATGACTCACAGGCAAATTGCTTTATCTTTAAATAGGTGTAATCATTTCCTTCAATTCATGTAACTTTCCATTATTTTATATCCAGCTGTTCAGTTCTAAGTCAGAAGGTTGTGGGTTCCTACAGAGCTCCAGTTGGGAAGGATTCTCCTAGCGTTCCATTCAATATTCCTCCCTCAACCAATGCTGCCAAAGCAGATTAACTGCTCTTTCATCTCATTTGCTGATGGGGGCTTTGCAGTGCACAGATTGGCTTGCAGTGTTTGTCTGCTTCAATGATTACACTCCAAATGTAATTTGCTGCATGTAAAGTGCTTTGGGATTTCCTGATCACATGTGGCAATATACAAATTCTATGTCTTTAAATTTTATACAATGGGGTTTTTTTGGTATTCCCCGATCAGTTGAGATATGTTTGAATTCATCAGTTTCACTACAGATTAATTTGAGGTACAGTCACATTAAAATCTGCAAAAAAACAGTTATCCAGGGCAGGAAATAAAGACTGCAGAGTTCAAAATCATAATCAACACCACCATCAAGCCAGTTATCTCCAGCACTCCAAGCAATTATATAAGTGACTTGAGAGATCTAGTGAGTTGTACCTTTGAGTAGTGCAATGTGTCTTCTTGCCTGTAATGCCCCACCTGCTAAATTTCTGATCAACTCAGTGGGGTGGCAGCAAGGGGAGTGAGTTCCCTGCAGGATATGATCTAACAGCAGGTAGCGACACTGCTCTACCTTGCACTTCCAGCAAACTGTTCCAACTCACATTGGAGGCCTGGGGCAGTTTGCCCATTGGTCTTACTGCACTGAGGCGGTGCATGACATTTGAAGACCTTATTGTTAAAAAGAAAGGAAATATATCAACAAAGAGAATTTTAAATGTCAAAAATATATACAGTGGAAGAGAAACTATGAAGGATCAGAGCTGGAGCAAGAGGAGGGTAGCACAATAATATTAACTCCAAGCTGTTCTGTATCTAAGCCTCTCAGAGCTAGACCAAACCATTTTAATTTTACTCCAGTAAGTACGATAAGCTTTCCTTGGATGTTAACCATGGTGATTTTATTGAGTCTCCATTGATTTCCATAATAACCCTCATTACTCACACTCCTCCTCGAACTAAAGTAATGTTTTTTATTATTCATTTATTGGATGTCAGTTTCACTGGCAGCGCCAGCATTAATCACCCATCCTGAGTTACCCTTGAGAAAGTGGTGGTGATCCACCTTCTTGAACCATTGCAATCTGCATGGTGACGGTTCGCCCACAGTGCTGTTAGGGAGAGAATTTCAGAACTTCAACCCAGCAACGATGAATGAATGCGACATGTTTCGAAGTCACAATGGTGTGTGACTTGAAGGGGAACTTGGAGGTGGTGATGTTTCCATGTGCCCGTTGCCTTTGTCCTTCGAGATGGTAGAGGTCACAGGTGGGATGTGCTGCTGAATAAGCCTTGGAGAGTTTCTGCAGTACATCTTGTAGATGGTACACACTGCTTCCACTGTGTCTCAGTGTATGTGGTGGAACGGGTGTCAATCAAGTGGGCTGCTTTGTCCTGGATGATGTCGAGCTTTTTGAGTGTGTTATGAAGATGCTTCTATATTTTTTGTTAAGTATTTTTTTGAGGACTCATATTTAAATTGTGGAGATGGATTAATTGGAAGGCTGAAGATTTCATAAATGCTGGACTTTGCTTTGTTGTTGACAGTTAACTGAAAGGTTGATTGAAAACAACCTTTGCTAGAAATCATGTGCTTCAGGCTCATTAAACACCAGAAACCTTGGTGACTTGGGGAAGATGTTTACAGAGAAGCCATATGTCAAGGTTTATGGAAGTCAGGAGGTTGACTTTCTGTTTGGGGCGTGAACTGTTTTGAAGACAGTTGGAGATCAACTTGCCAAGGAAAACACACCCAGCTCACCTCTTTCTCTACCTCTTTGAAGAAACTCTGCAAAAATCCAGTGTGGGAGAGTTAAAATCCCTGGTGATGCATAGCTCCTCAGAAGCTGGAAAAACCTACCAAATTAATTCTCAATGCCACCTGAAAAGAACTGCTTTAGAAAAGATCCCAGTGACCCGTCTCCATATACCTGGATGCCAGACCAAAAGGAGCAACTGACTTCCTTCCATATCTACTCTTTTTTCTTCAAAAATTAGCAAGTATTTAGCCAAAGTATTCTTTTTTTGTCTATTTGTTTTTGGTAACATAACTCTGCAGAGAGAATTTCTGTATTTTTTTCAGCGTGTGTGTGGGTGTGTGTGTGGCGAATTTAAAAAGCGAACTTTCATATTTCAATCTGTCTGTTAATGCTTTGCTTCAATACTGGATCAGTCTTGTTTGATAATAAACTGATAATTTTGTTGTTTATTCAAGAAACCTGATTGGTGTATTTAATTCTGGGATAAAGAGTAGAGTATATGATTGACCGAATCGGTAACTGGGTAAACATTCTCCTGACTTGTATTTTGTAGGTAGTGACCAGGCTTTGGGGAGTCAGGAGATAGGACACTTGCTGCAGAATACTCAGACTCTGACCTGCTTTTGTAGCCATGGTATTTATATGACTGGTCCAGTTACATGTCTGGTTAATGTTGATCCCCTGGATATTGATGGTGGGGGATTCGGCAATGATAATGCCACTGAATTTCAAGTGGAGGTGGTTAGGCTCTCTTTTATTGGAGATGGTTATTTCCTGGCATTTGTGTGACATGAATGTTACTTGCCACGTATCAGTCCAGGCCTGTACTTTACAACCCCCGAGGATGTACTTTGCTCAAGTCAAGATGACATTTTACTCTGTGTAATTCCTCCCCCGACCCACTATATTTTCAGCCAGATCAACTATATTTCAACACCTGCCTGACAGACACATTTATTTTTAGTTCACATTTTAAATACATTGGGATGTCACATCAGCCATTTGTTATTGGTCCGTTAGGAATTGTTTTTTCTTTGCAACTCCTAATTCGATGTCTTAATCCGTAATAAATCCACAGTTGGTGCAATTAGTGCCATTTTACTGTATAGAAGGAGGCCATTCGGCCCATTGAGCCCCTGCTGGCTCTCCGTGGAGCAATCTAATCATCCCCCATTTGATCCCCATTGCCCTTCAAGTTTATTTCCTTCCAGTGCCTATCTGATTTTCTTTTGAAATCATTGATTGTCTCCACTTCCATCAACTGCATGGGCAGCGAGTTCCAGGTCATTAACACTCGCTGTGTAAAAAAGTTCTTCCTCACGTTCTCCCTGCATCTCTTGCCCGAAACCTTCAATCTGTGTCCCCTAGTCCTTGTACGATCAGTTAATGGGAAGAGTTTTTCTATGTCTAACTTATCTAAGGCAGGCATAATATTGCATACCTCTATCAAATCTCCCCTCAATCTCCTTTACTCCAGGAAGAAAACCCCCACTTTTTTCAAACTAACCTTATAACTAAAATCCCCCATCCTTGGGACCATTCTGGTAAATCTCCTCTGCATCCTCTTAAGGACCCTCAAATCCTTTCTAAAGTGTGGTGACCAGAACTGGATGCAATACTCCAGTTGGGGCCTAACAAGAGCTTTATAAAGGTTCAGCATAACCTCCCTGCTTTTGTATTCTATGCCTCTATTTGTGAAGCTCAAGATCATATGCCTTTTTAACCACTTTCTCAATATGTCCTGCCACCTTCAAAAATCGCTGCATATGCACATTCACAGGGGGAATGTATCGGATTTTTTAAAAACAAGTGTTAATGTCCAACTCAAGTATAAATAGGACATTGGCTGACCTCCTGCCATCTAGGTGAACCCTTGCTTCTCATCTTCCCAATAAATTTGGTAACCATGGTTCCAAATACTGCACATCTATTGCTTCACTGAAATGAAGAGCAATGTTGTGAACTGACCTGATGTGCCTTGAACAAACCAAATTTCATAATTTAATCATAATTTAAATTATCTTGATTCCCCCAATAGTGAGCTGATCCAACTGTTTATACAGTGTACTGACAACTCCAGTGTACCATTGTATTCCACAGTAAATACTGTGACATAACTGTACAGTGACTTCACAAAGTATATTTATCAAGAGACAGAGAAACACAGTGGACCTGACTTTTCCTTTTAAAGCTACTAATGCGCTAATCATAAAAATTGCATGTGATACTGCAACAAAAACCACACGAGGAAAGCTGTTCAGAGTGTTATCTTGACCAGGGTAGAAGGATGATTGCTGTAATATGGATTTTCCTATCGCTTTTGGCAACTAAAATAATCCTTTTGTGTGGAAATGAGAACAGCTTTTACCTTGTAGTTGATGCCTTTTCTTCCAGTTGATTAGGGGAAATGGATGCAGTGGGAAGCCCCTGTAGCACAGATCTGATCTGATGTTTCTTTTCCTTCTCCCTAATGGTGGTGACTTTCTGAAGCCTGTCTTAGAGCAGTGAAAAGGGAATAATTTTCTGAGGTACTGCTGGACACAAAGTCCCTCTTGCACCAATGCTATTGAGGTTTTCTGCTGTGCCATCAGGACAATTTGCACTGTGTTCCTTAAAGAAAATGTAATGGGCACAAAGCCATTCCATCACATGCAAGACTGCATCCTCTCTGGTGTATGTAGAAAAATGCAAACATCTATTGTCTGCAAATCAGTCATTTACTTTCTCAATTATTCAACAAAATTTTCATGGTTGAATACTTTGCAGGAGGTCTCCATGAATATCAAATTAACATCAATCTCCTTTTATCTGACATTGGTCAGATTTCCCAGCACACAATGGAGAACCAGGGAGTTCATTTGCCCAAGAAATATTCAATTCAACGTATATATTTATACTGTACTTGACACCACTCCTGTGCCTAGAGTTTTTTTTTATAATACCATATCTGTAAAGCCAAAATTTGGTGACTCTCAATCCACTATCATTTCCCCTTTTCTTACCAGTGGTTCCTTCCATTATGGCAGATAGTGGAAGTTCCACTACATCTGGTTGTGTACAAACACAAACAATGCCATCTGCACATATTTTTGTTGTGCACCAATTTCCCCTTTGTGAGTTTGCATGTGCACATGACCTTTTATTGTTTACTCACTTGAGGTAAAAATCAAGGAGATCTATCTGGATCATATGAGTAATAATTTCTGAAAATCCAAACCGCACTTTAACAAAACAAATAAACTTTAATGTACTTCACATTGCCCCCAGGCTGTTCATAGGATTAGAGGATCATGGGATCATTCACTTTATTTAGTGTCTGTCTGCTGCCAATTCTTGCCAACATGATCTACAGGAATGCTTATTCTTGAAATGTGGAGAATTCTTTACAGATGTTGGTGGAACAAATCAAAATCTGATCCTTTGAGCCAGATTGAAGACTTTAACTGTGTCTTGCAGGGTTTAATAATATCTGAAAAGATAGTGGTGCAATCCTTTCGGAGATTGTGGTAAATGGGAGGTCATACCTGTGTCTTAGTACTGAGCAACTTTATCAAGATGTTTGATACTGTTGATCTTTTAAGAGTACCACAGTAACTGGGGAATTTATGGAAACATCAGGGCTCCTCTCCTGTATGTTGTACAAGATAAAGTGTACAAATGTGCCAAGAAAACTTGCTTTCAGTAAACATCAATAATTTTCTGGTTTTTAAACTGGCTTTACTGCCACCATATAATTTCTGTTTAATTCCTTCCCGGAACGTGAGCATCATTGGCAAAGCCACCATTTGATTCCCATCCACAGTTACCCTGGTCAAGATCTGGCCACTGCTTGTATTAAAGCTGGGTGTCTGAGTCTATGTGTGCTTTATGGTAAATGCTTGAGATCTTCACTCTCGTGGCTGCACAGTTTCAGCTGTTAGCGTGAAAAACGAAACAGGAAGACTTTTCTTTGGAACAGAGGAGGCTGACGGGAGATTTAATTGAAGTGTGTAAAATTATGAGAGGCATAGACAGAATGGATAGGAAGGACCTAGTTCCCTTAGCAGAGAGGTCAATAACTAGGGTACATAGATTTAATGCAATTGATAGAAGGATTAGAGAGGCGTTGAGGAGAAGCATTTTCACCCAGAGGGTGGTGGGGATCTGGAACTCACTGCCTGAAAGGATGGTAGGGGGCAGAAATCCTCATTGCATTTAAAAAGTACTAGGATAGGCACATAAATGCCAATGCCTATAAGGCTACAGATGAAAAGCTGAATGGTGGGATTAGGCTGGATATCTCCTTTTCAGCCAAATCGCGTCTTGTGTCATAAACTAATATATATCCCCATTTCACCAACTCCAGACATGTTAAAGTATTTACAGCCAATGAATTATTTTTGAAACATAGTCACTGTTGTAATGTCATAAACACAGCAGCCAATTTACATGAAGCAAAGTCCAGCAAAGAGCTGGATAATGACCAGTAATCTGTTTTAGTGGTGTTTTTTTTTTAGATTAGATTAGAGATACAGCACTGAAACAGGCCCTTCGGCCCACCGAGTCTGTGCCGAACATCAACCACCCATTTATACTAATCCTGCACTAATCCCATATTCCTACCAAACATCCCCACCTGTCCCTATATTCCCCTACCACCTACCTATACTAGTGACAATTTATAATGGCCAATTTACCTATCAACCTGCAAGTCGTTTGGTTGAGGGATAAATTTTGGCCAGGACACTGGGGAGAACTTCCCTGTTCAACTAGTAGCATGAGATCTTTTGCATCCACCTGAAAAAGGAAATGAGATCGCATCTGAAATGTGGCATCTCCGACAGTGCAGCAGCACCTCAGCACTACACTGAAATGTCAGCCTAGATTTTATGCTGCAGTCACTGGAATGGGAGTGGAACCCACAACTTTCTGACTCAGGGTAGAGAGTGCTAACACTGAACCTGAGAGCAGTACTATTGTATCAGTCAAGACAAAATCATTTCTTCCATTATAATTGATCACTTCAAAAGAAGTCCAAATTGAATAAATCCGATGTATTTTGTTAAAATAAATCTTAAATTACTTGTTCTTCAGAATAACCTGATCATTCCTGATAGATTTTCAATCATTTAATGTTAAATGTTCTGAAATAAAATTATGGACTCTGCCAAACTTGTCTACTTCTCTTCATTTGAAAATAAGCTTGTAAAAAGTATAATCTTTCGATTGCATTTTTTGCACAAGTGAAAAAGACCATTCCCCTTCTCTAAGGCTTAACTTGGGTCCTGCAATATATCCTTACTTGGGGTTAAAGTGGGTGTCTAGTCATGCATATGTGTCACATCCTCCTGTATGTTTGCATCCTTGATGATTTGCCTCCACCAGAAACCATTTTTACAGGTATTGGACCCAGCAGCACAGTTCAGCACATTACTCTCTAGCCCTTCTGCGAGCTGTTCATTCGCTTCAATCCTCCAGACATATTTAAATGTTAGCGTTCCTTGTTTATCCAAGCTCCCAGTTTTTAAAAGAAGATAGCCAGCAGTATTGAGGAGATATTTAAATCGCAAGAGGGCAATAGCTGAGGGGAATGCATTGGCTGAAGTGAGAAAAGCCAGTGGACATGACGGGAGAAAATTTAGATCTATCATATCTGCAAGTATTTACAGTAATTGATGTGTACTAATGAGACATTTGCTGATGGAATGGGAGATGCACACCATTTTGATACCTCCTGTGCTAGTTTAAGGAGAAGCAAAACAAATATCTAACCTATGGATTTTTTTCTCCTGTAGTTGTAGTTACACTTGCTGGCTTCCCCAGTGTGCATTGAGTTATCTTATTTTGTCTCATATAACTGTTAAAATGGCAAATTTCATCATGGAAATCATTGTCCGTGGTGACAGACATTTGTCCAATTAATGCTGAAGTTACTTTCCATCCAATTCTAAGTGGGTTATCTATATTTATGAAGGATTACCTGATACGGAGTTTGTTAATTTTTTAAAGCAAAAACCCAGTTTTTCCATTTGTCTATGCATATAAGATGTATCACTTACAAACGTTATGAAGGTTGTCAATGAATTTTGCTCTGTAATAAAGCAAACATCCCACTTTCTTGTCTTTTATCTTTACAATGGTCCTTGTTCAGTTTTGGGCTGTGGGGGTTAGTGGGGGTGGTGGTGGTGAAGGTGGCAACTTTAATTAATAGGAATCTGGTCTGATATGATGTTGAACAGCAATAAAGCTGCATATGTCTGCCATGGGAAATATTGGAAATGTGAAAAAACTGGACAGAGATCAAACACGTTGGACATGCTTTTGGAACATTTTCATCTGAGTCTGTGCAAGTACAACCCCTGGCTGCCTTGAAGCCTAACTCCAAGTCCCAAACTTTTTTGCAATCCTCTACAGTCACTATGATGAAGCAGCTGGCAAAACAGGTTCCCAACCAATCTAATCACCTGTCAATGTGGCTGCAAAATAATTCTGAAACAAAAGATGGTTGGTATTAAATGTGTTGGAAGGCACAAGGGATATCAAATGCATTAAAGTCTTACAGAAATAATAGCTCTAATAAAGAGCTGACTACAGCAGTGGGTTGGCTCCAGTTAAAGTCTTTGTTTGTGGACACACATTTTTGGCTAAATTGAGTGGAACAGGAAAGATCATGCCAAAGGTGAAATCATGTAACACTTAGTTCATTCTGCTTCCTGCTTTATTAATTAATAGTCAATTTTGACATCCCCAATGGATAGAACCCAGTCGTGTGATTTTCTTCCCCACAAAATGAACTGCCAGTCTCAACCATGCTGCTGTAAGGAGGTGCTGATGCGAGCACTTTCCCAGGGGTAAGGAGATAAAATCAGAATCATAGTAACTTGAGCTACCTGTGTGTACTCCCTGAAGATCAATATGTTGGGAGTAGGCTGCCCTGAAAAGAGAATTTGCAGAGGTTTGGGAAGTTTCATGCACTAACTTGCCCGAGGACTCTGCAGCTTCAGTCAACTGTTAAAGCAAGGCAGCTTACAGAGGAAAGACACATTGCATTTCTATTTTAGTCATATCTCCAAGTGCTCTTCATTCGTGAACTTATGATTGTGTAGGCAAACATAGCAACTATTTTTCACTGTACTGAGTTGAATTGAGGCAGATAGCCCCCAAAATTCATGCTGTCTGCTCATCAACATGATTACAGCACACAGCCCAGCAAGAAATGTGCTGCTAACTGGCTGCATGCTCAGCTGGGAACCCAGGTGTGTATGTGGCTAGCATGTTGGACACCTCGCCTACACTTCTTAAAGGGGAGGCGGACTCAAGTTATAGCAGCTGCTTGAACCATGTCAGAAACTCTTTGATGGAGCAACAAGCCTGAGAGAGGTATCCCAGGTTCTCCAATGTGGCATAGGAGGCCTTAGTCTAGGAGGTTGAAAGGAGGAGAGTGGTTATGTTTCTACATGGGGCCAGGAGGCACTCAAGCTATACCCTATGAAGCGAATGGGAGCAGGCGGCCAGGTACATCAGTTCCCAAAGTCAGGTCCTGAGGACCTGGCTGCAGTACCACAAAAAGTTCAATGACCTCACACGAGTGGTCAAGATCAGTGAATGCATCTTCAAGTGACATCTCTTACCCACTATATCACCAACCTCTCAAACTGCCACAGCCCCATCACTCACCCATCAGCAATCAGGACTCATAGCTAACACTGAAATGCTCCACCTCACCCTCACATACTCATCAATGCTGCCAGTCTCACACCCACCACTTGCAACTTCCACATACTTCCAGCTATTCAGCTGTGGCAAGCACATCACCCAAACACATTGGAACACACTCACTAACACTCTTCCCTATCTCTTGCAGGACAAGGCCACACATAACCACAGGGAACAGCAGAGAACCAGCGGGGATAGGGACACCTCCAGCCCCTGAACCTTTTGGAGGAGACGGTGCTCTGCAAAAAGGTTTGCTAGGTTCGAGCGCCTGATCCTGAGGCAAATGAGTGTGTACAAAAATTCCATCATTTGTTTTTGGAACAATATCTGAAAGACAGGTTAGGGTGAGTCACCTGTTTTTAATACCAAAAAAGCTTCAAATAAAATTGAAAGTTATGTTGCACCTCTTTAACTGGATATTGTCCAGGTCATTGCTGGTGTATTTCATTTGAATTGCATTGTTTTTATGGCAAGCAGAAAAATATTGCTGCCTTTCAATAAGGACACATCCTTTCTTTCATTCTTTCATGGGATGTGGGCATCACTGGCAAGGCCAGCATTTGTTGCCCATCCCTAATTGCCCTTGACAACTGAGTGGCTTGCTAGGCAATTTCAGAGGACAGTTAAGAGTAGGTCTAGAGTCACATGTAGGCCAGACCAGGTAAGGACGGCAGATTTCCTCCCCTAAAAGACATTAGTAAACTAGGTGTGTTTTTACAACAATTGATGATAGTTTCATGGCAAAATTACTGAGACTAGTTCTCAATTCCAGATTTTTATTAATTAATTGAATTTAAATTCCACCAGCTGCCATGGTAGGATTTGAACCTATGTCCCAGGCATTAGCCTGTACCTCTAGGTTACATTACCACTACCCCACCATCTCCTCTTTAAATTATATTTAACCCAGGAATGTTTATGTTTAATTCATTGATGTAATGGGGGATGGAGCAAGTTGATGCTTGGTATGCATACCCCAAACACCCCCAAAAGGCAGTGGATGCTGCGCCAATTGAAAAGTTAAGACTGAGCTGGACAGATTTTTATTAAGTAAGACTATCAATGGATATGTAACAAAGGGTAAATGGAGTTGACATACAGATCAGAAATTATTTAATTGAGTGGTAGAACAAGTTGAGGGACTGAATGCTGACTCCTGTTGCTATGTCCCTGTATTCCCCTATGTATATCAATAATGGGGTGATCGTCATCCTTGGTGCTGACTTGTCTTTTCCTTTTCACCAGACTCCTGGTCTACTGGAGCCCACTCCACTTTACCAGGTTTTGAATCTCACCCTCCAACATACCCAACCTGTTCAACTATTCACACATACTGAGTCCCATATACTTCTCTCACCATTTCTCTTTTTATGATGTGCCGTACTGAGGGAGTTCTGCACTTTCAGAGGTGCTGTCTTTCAGATACAATGTTAAACTGAGGATCCATTGACCTCAGGAGAATGCAAAAGGTCCCTTGGCACTATTCAAAGAAGAGCAGGGGAATTCTCTTGGTATTCTGGCGAATGATTATCCCTCAATCAACAACTAAAATAAAAACTGGTCATTTATTGTACTGCTGTTTTGTATGAGCTGGCAGTGTGAAAATTGGCTATTACCTTTCCGACATTACAAGTGACTACATTTCAAAAATACTTCATTGGCTGTAATGTGCTTTGGAATGTCTTCTTTTTCTTTGCTTTCTTTTCTCTTACACTGTCACTTAACCATCTGTTTTCTGCCTTATCACTTTAAAGCATTTTTTAAATATTCGTTCATGGGATGTGGATTTGCTGGCAAGACCAGCATTTATTTCCCATCCCTAATTGCTCTTTTCTTATGTCTAGGTTTCTCCGCTCCCCCACCACCTTTCCCTCGCTCTGTTCTTTATAAGTTATTCATTTGTAATATCTTCCGGTTCTGATGAAGGGTTGTGCCTTAAACATTAACTTCTACCTTATCTCTGTAGATGCCGTGGCTGAGCGTTGTCAGCATTTTCTGTTTTTGTTTCAGCTTTCCAGCATCCACATGGTTTTGTTTCACTGAATTACTTGCCTGAGAGAAAAAAAATGACCCCAAGAAAGGCTCTGAATTTCCGATCTAACTGTATTGAATATGTTCTCGCTCTTCAGAATAGGCTAAAATAAAAAAGAAATGCCAGAACTATACAGGTAACAAGTGCAAAGAGAAAATATAGGTTGACTTTTCAGGTTGGACCTCTACCCTAAACATTAATCACGTCCTTTTCTCTCTTCAAATCTTTATAGACCTGTTGTGCATTTCAGGTATTGTACTGTTTTTATTTCAGATTTCCAACATTCACAGTTTAGCCCATTAGATACAATATTTGTGATTATCACCTGCTGAATTGCTAAGTGAGCACATAGCCACCGCCTGATGATCAGCTTTGAGCACCAAGTTTTGGCAGCACTCCTAACATTTTTAACAGAGCACTGTACTTCTAAAGGAAGAACTGTCTCCTCCAGTCTTGGGTTCAGTCAGTAACTATGGTACTTGAACAATGGTTCTGAGGATATCAGTACCACACAGAGGTTACATTGTGCAGAGCAAAGTATGTTCCAGGCAACAGGCATATTGTGCACAGCACAATCCCACCAACAGTAGAGAGAAGAATGATCATTTTAATCTGTTTTTGCTGCTGTTTTGATAGAGTAATGTTGGCCAAGAAACTAGAACTGTCTGCTCTTTAGTGTTGTTTGGCTCTTCATAGCTAGCAATTTGAATGTGTTTGAAAATGAAGAGACAGTTAAGTACTTTGAGACTTAATGTGCATTAAACTCTTATCTGCATACTTTAGTTTTAGTAAATGACCTATGCAAGTAAGAACCATTTGTTGTAATTGGATATGTGCAGTGAACTGGCTCGCAGACATGAATACTGATGTCAATCTCACAGATAATGGGTGGCAGTGAGGAAGGTGGGTTGGCTGTGACACAGATTTGGGAAATTGTAGCTTATCAAAATTGTATTTGGCGGATATCCAGCAGAGATCCAGAGTTTTATTATGATTTAAGATAATTGCAGTGTTTTAATGAATATTAACGATAACTCAATATTCTGAAAGAAATTAACTTGGTAAAAGTTCTGTTACATGTTAAATATAATGTAGATTTTCCAGAGCAAATACATATTTTGTCTGAATTTTAATGGCACAAAACATAAAAGTAAAACAATTTTTCCATTATTATTGGTAAAAAGTTCATACAATTTATTTAAAGAAAAATCTAACAGAACAGGAAACCCTTTCTGGACATTTATTTGAATCTTCTCCATGCATTATAACATCTGATGTCTGGATTATGCCTTAAAGCCCACTGTAGCATGTTTATACACTTGCCTTAAATGTAATCATTAAACTTAGGTGTAAATAATGGATGAGGATTAATTCCGCCCATATCCTCCTGATGATACGAATCTGCAGTGCTGTGATGCAGTTCCATCAAGTGTCAGCATATTACTCGATCATGAGTTTTGATACCTGGTCTGCGCTGATGTCAACCAGAAGATGATAATAGTATGATAATTGGCCTTTGGATTCAATAGCACCTCCCAAACCCATGGCCTCTACTACCCAGAAGAACAAGGGCAGCAAATGCATGGAAGCACCATTATCTACCAAGTCATACATTCATTGTTAGTGGGTCAAAATCCTGGCACTCCCTAATATAAAAGCAAAATACTGCAGATGCTAGAAATCTGAAATAAAAGCAGAAAATCCTGGAAATACTCAGTGGGTCTGGCAGCATCTGTGGAGAGAGAAGCAGAGTTAACATTTCAGATCTGTGACCTTTCATCAGTATCCTGGCACTCCCTACCTACAGCATTGTGGGAGTACCTTCACCTCATGGATTGCACCGGTTCAAGAGGAAGGCTCCCCACCACCTTCTTAGGGCAATAACTGTTGAAAAAAAATCACCTGTCACCTCTATTTTTGTCATGCGTCATCTTGAATCAGATGGTGGGTATGAGCTAGCACTGTTAATTGTATATCAATTGTTTAATTATATGCAGGTGGAGGGTGTTAATTGGATTCTTACTTGAGTACATATAAGGAGACACTCACTGAGACTAGTGGAGGTTTTGAGGAGTTACATGGTTTGTAATCCTTTTACTTTGTACAACGGGGTCGGTCAGCTCAGTTGGCTAGATGGCTAGCATTTGATACAAAAAGACGCCAACAGCGTGGTTTAATTCCTGTACCAGCTGTGATAGTTCATGGAGGCCTGCCTCCTCACATTGCCCCATGCTTGTGGAATGGTGCCCTTCAAGCGATGCATCACCAATTATCTCTCTCTAATGGGGAGAGATGCCTTGATCCTTTGGGACTATGGCTAGAACAACTCTCTGCAATAAATGTAAGACTGAGTAAAGATTGGCTCCAGCATCATCCTTCAACAACAAGCTTTGTGGAGCATAACAGCATATCCCACAGGAAAGGATTGCAAAACCCATGGAAGGATTTGTATACCAGAATTAAGAATTTTAGTACTTTTGAGGGACACGAGGAAAATGAAACAAGAAAACAGTGAAAATTAAGCCAACTTAATGCAGGATAGAATACCGATGAAGTGGAGTTTTAGTGGGGTGAGCCAGGGAGGTCAGCATGAAGAGCTAGAAACATTTAGACAATAAGTGCACCAGATGTGTGCTTGTAACTCTGCTCCAGGTCAAATAGGACAGCAAGGTTCAACATCTTGGGATTCAGCCTGGGTGAACAGTTGGGGAAGGAGATGATATTGGAGCTAATTTTTATTTATTTATTTTATTTTTATTTTATTTAGAGATACAGCACTGAAACAGGCCCTTCGGCCCACCGAGTCTGTGCCGACCAACAACCACCCATTTATACTAACCCTACAGTAATCCCATATTCCCCATCACCTCCCTACACTAGGGGCAATTTACAACGGCCAATATACCAATCACCTGCAAGTCTTTGGACGTGGGAGAAAACAGGAGCACCCGGCGAAAACCCACGCAGACACAGGGAAAACTTGCAAACTCCGCACAGGCAGTACCTAGAATCGAACCCGGGTCCCTGGAGCTGTGAGGCTGCGGTGCTAACCGCTGTGCCACTGTGCCACCCTTTGTGTAGAATACTTGGTAGGAGCAGAATAACATTGCTTCAGTTCACAATGCAGTATCGTTGCTAAGGTGAGAAAGTAAGGGATTTAAGAAAAATAAACACTCTTCACATTGTGAGCATGCTTTGTGAATCTACTAGTGCATATAGTTCTTCCCCTCCCCTGACTAAATAATTAACTGTTCCATTTCCATAGTCAGAAGCAATAAAGATGTAATAACTGGAAACAAGAAAAGAGAGTTGTTCTTAAAGTAAGGAATGATTTTCTGCAATATGTGTCCTGTTCTTCATAAACATGCTTATGTGGTAATTGAAAATGGCTCAAGAAGGTTATTGGGATGTAGTTGTTGCCAATAACATTGTGTCACTGAGATTCATGTCTGACTGTCTTCTTTCCTAATTCTGCTCCTTGCTGCTAAAATTTCTTTTAGAGAATTTAACAGTGACTTGGAGAGTTCTCGATTATCAGATGTTGGGTTCTTCAGCACATGGCAGCTAACCTCCAATACCAACATGCCTTGAATTAGCATACCATCCTTTTCACACATGGCAATCGAGTAATGATGATTTAAAAAGTGGAACACAGTTATCCTGATGAAATGGCACTCATAGACTTGAAATTGGTATCATTTGCATTTTGTATCAGTCATACAGATTACTGAAACCTATCACGAAGCATGATACATTTTGATGAGATTCATTGAAACAAGTTGAGCTATTTTGTGTTTTATTATTTCTCTTGACACAACCTTGTTTTCACAAGCATGACTCCCATGACTACAAGACTTCAAACTGCTGGCCATACTTGGGTTAATTTGTTTTTCTTGGAAAAACTACTAAATGGGATAGCTTGTAGCAGTGCAGGTCTATGAATTGGCTGAAGCATTATTGTTATCAGGGATGGAGAATTTCATAATTCACAAACCTCTCTCACCTTTATCCAGAAAAGACTTATCATTGGCAAAGAGCAAATAAAACTAAAGCTTTAAAATGCATTTCTCGAACATTTCATTCTGTCCATTGATATGAAATCTAAAGTTATTTAACGATTAGCATTAAAACACAGATGTTTAAGTAATCTATTTGTAAACACATAGCCAGCAGTGCTGATAAATCAATTGATCAATTAATAAAAAATATGAAATTACATTCACAAAATTGAATAGAAAATCAAGCTGATGCTTGTCTGACAAAGCAGTGGTATCTTCCAAACATTGTGTTGAATCCAGGTTTAGCTCTATGCTAAAGAAGCACAAAAGCAAATACTGCAGATGCTGGAAATAAGACAGAAAAGTCTGGAAATACTCAGCAGGTCAGGCAGCATCTGTGGAGAGAGAAACAGAGTTAACATTTCAGGTCGATGACTTTTCATCAGGCTCTAGCAGCTACTTGTAGGAAAATCTACATCAGACCAATGGGAGTCATTCAAAAAGGAAATAGTGAGGGTTCAGGGCCAACATATTCCCGTAAAGGCGAAGGGCAGGACCAACAAGTGCAGGGAACCCTGGATGTCAAGGGATATAGAGGATTGGATAAGGAAAAAAAAGGAGGCTTATGGCAGATTCAGAGCGCTGAAAACAGCGGAGGACCTACAGGAGTATAGGGAGTGTAGGGGGGTACTTAAAAAAGTAGTGAGGAGAGTGAAGAGGGGACATGAAAAAACACTGGAGGGCAAGATAAAGGAAAATCCCAAGGCATTTTGTAAGTATATTAAGGGCAAGAGAATAACCAAGGTAAGTGTAGGGCCCATTCACGACCAAAGTGGCAATCGGTGTGTGGAACCAGAGGACATAGGTGAGGTTTTAAATGATTATTTTTCATCTGTGTTCACTATGGAGAAGGACAATGTAGGTGTAGAGATCAGGGAGGGGGATTGTGATATACTTGAACAAATTATCATTGAAAGGGAGGAAGTATTAGCTGTTTTAGTGGATAAATCCCCAGGCCCAGATGAGATGTATCCCAGGCTGTTGTGTGTGGCAAGGAAGGAGATAGCAGGGGCTCTGACACAAATTTTCAAATCCTCTCTGGCCACAGGAGGACTGGAGGACAGCGAATGTGGTACCATTATTCAAGAAGGGTAGTTGGGATAAACCATATAATTACAGGCCTGTGACTCTAACATCAGTGGTAGGGAAACTATTGGAAAAAATTCTGAGGAACAGGATTAATCTCCACTTGGAGAGGCAGGGATTAATCAAGGATAGTCAGCATGGCTTTGTCAGGGGGAGATCATATCTAACAAACTTGATTGAATTTTTCGAGGAGGTGACTAGATGTGTAGATGAGGGTAAAGCAGTTAATGTAGTCTACATGGACTTCAGTAAGGGTTTTGATAAGGTCCCACATGAGAGATTGGTTAAGAAGGTAAGAGCCCATGGGATCCAGGGCAATTTGGCAAATTGGATCCAAAATTGGCTTAGTGGCAGGAGGCAAAGGGTGATGGTGGAGGACTGTTTTTGTGAGTGGAAGCCTGTGACCAGTGGTGTACTGCACGGATCGGTGCTGGGACCATTGCTGTTTATAGTGTACATTAATGATTTAGAGGAGGTATGATCAGTAAGTTTGCAGATGACACTAAAATTGGTGGTGTTGTAAATAATGAGGAGGAAAACCTCAGATTACAGGATGATATAGATGGGCTGGTAAAATGGGCGGAGCAGTGGCAAATGGAATTTAATCCTGAGAAGTGTGAGGTGATGCATTTTGCGAGAACTAACAAGGCAAGGGAATATACAATGGATGGTAGGACCTAGGAAGTACAGAGGGTCAGAGGGATCTTGGTGTACTTGCCCATACATTACTGAAGGCAGCAGCACAGGTAGATAAGGAAGGCATATGGGATACTTGCCTTTATTAGCCGAGGCATAGAATATAAGAGCAGGGAGGTTATGACGGAGCTGTATAAAATGCTAGAGTACTGTGTACAGTTCTGGTCACCACACTATAGGAAGGATGTGATTGCACTGGAGAGGGTACAGAGGAGATTTACCAGGATGTTGCCTGGGCTGGAGCATTTCAGCTATGAGGAGAGACTGGATAGGCTAGGGTTGTTTTCCTTAGAGCAGAGAAGGCTGAGGGGGGACCTGATTGAGGTATACAAAATTATGAGCGGCATTGATAGGATAGATAGGCAGAAACTTTTTCCCTTAGCGGAGGGGTCAATAACCAGGGGGCATAGATTTAAGATAAGGGGCAGGAGGTTTAGAGGGGATTTGAGGAAAAATGTTTTCACTCAGAGGGTGGTTGGAATTTAGAACACACTGCCTTAAGGGGTGGTAGAGGCAGGAACCCTCACAACATTTAAGGAGTATTTAGATGAGCACTTGAAACGCCATAGCATACAAGGCTACGGGCCAAGTGCTGGAAAATGGGATTAGAATAGATAGGTGCTTAATGGCTGGCACAGACACAATGAGCCGAAGGACCCGTTTCTGTGCTGTATAACTCTATGACTCTATTTTATTAGCTCTGTGCCACCCCTGCTCAAAATTGTCCAACTTCATTGTCTTAAGGTCAGTTGTAGCCATTCTGAATCTACCTGTTCCAGTACTATTGCTGTCATTCCCAGTGTACCCACTGTCTATCACTCTATCCCATTACATGTACAATGTCAGCACAAACATCACAACTAGTGATGTGGTGACACCGCTTCCTTGTGTAGTGGTATGATGTACGTTCATTGTCACAGTTCAACATGCAGTAAGATCACAACATTTGTTGCAACACTATTTCATTGGGACAGCAGGTTTACCAGCAGGGAGAAAGGAGTAAATCGGGAGACCACGTGACAGAAAACAGTCTTGACACTGATTTTAATGGGTGTATGATGGAAAAAGGGTAGAATACATAGCCTGTCAACCTTCCATCTCCAGCAGGCTGTATGGAACAGGGACTCAAATGGAGGAAAAATATTTTTTAAGATGGGGTCATTTGGATAGTTGATTTCAGGTGAGGCACCAGTAGTCTGGTGTGGGAGGGAGCTATCCAATAGCTTCAAAATCTCTGCAATCTCCCTAGAAAAGAAAAATAAGCCATCATTCCCATTAGTGATTGCTGTCAAGTGGCCTGTGTTAGAAAGTGAATAAGCATGGACCTTGGGTGAGGACAGGATCGGTCTTTATTGTGATACTTCTCATGTTAAAATAGCCACCAATTAGTTTAGGCTCAAATTAATGAATGTTCACTTAGACAAGGTAGTAGAGAGCTATTGGTGTTTCCAGCATGAGTGAGCATATACAGAAGAATCTAAATAATAAATGGCAGCAAGCTACTCCATTTCTTGTCGTGTTGCTACACCTTCCCAAGTCACTGCTCCATGCAGGCTCTAGAGAAATCTGAGTGGCAGAAAGTTGGGTGTAGCATTGTAGAAGGATTTGCAAGCTAGACAAAGCCTGACAGGGACCACGATGTATATGCTTCTTCTGTGGTCCCACTATTCCACAATGGGGAACATCACAGCCAATCATAATCCTGTCTTGACACAGCATCTACGCTTGCACACTTCAAAATTACTTTAATTTCCCCTAGTCTTTCTTAATTAATTAATTCTATGTTCTATTGTAGGGACGAGGGAGTGTGGGTAAGCAACTCATCCCATTATGTGTCTTGCAGTCCTTGGTTTGCTACAGACTGTTTAAAGACTTAATTTTGTAGCCAACTTGCTTAGATTTTTGTGCATTTAACCAAGAGCAAAACACTGTGAAGACAGTTTTATAAAGTGAATGGAGAGTTCTGATTGGTCTTGGTGTACCAATGTTGCTGCATTCAGCATCCATGCGTGACCACATTATAGGACAGTTCTCCACCCACCGTTGTTTCAGTCACCTGAGTGAACAGCTAGTCTCCTGGTTTGTATAAGAGTTAAATTTGTTTTGTTTTTGACAATTTTATGTGGCTTCCTATATTAGTTGATTCATTGTACATTGTGTTCATGCTCTGGCAGAAGCAGGCACTATTGTACATAATAATATAAAAGCAAAATACTGCGGATGCTGGAAATCTGAAAAAAAACAAGAAATGCTGGAAATATTCAGCAGGTCTGGCAGCATCTGTGGAGACAGAAGCAGAGTTAACGTTTCAGGTCAGTGACCCTTCTTCAGAACTGGCAAATATTAGAAATGTAAAAGGTTATAAGCAAGTAAAGCAGGGGTGGGGCAAGAGATAACAAAGGAGAAGGTGTAGATAGGGCAAGGTCACAGAATAGCTGACCAGAAGGTTGTGGAGCAAAGACAAACAATATGATAATGGTGTGTTGAAAGACAAAGCATTAGTACAGATAGGGTGTTAACGGACTGAAAATTGAACAGCCGCAAGTACAAACATGAAAAACAACAGTGGGTAAGAAAACTGAACAAACTAAGATGAAATAAAATAAAATAAACACAAAAAATATATTATAAAAGAAAACAATAACTAAAAATAAAAGTAAAATGGGGGGCCCGTCATGCTCTGAAATTATTGAACTTAATGTTCAGTCCGGCAGGCTAATCGGTAAATGAGATGCTGTTCCTCAAGCTTGCATTGATGTTCACTGGAACACTGCAGCAATCCCAGGACAGAGATGTGAGCATGAGAGCAGGGGGAGGGGGGGGGGGGGGGAGGGGAGTGTTGAAATGGCAAGCAACCGGAAGCTCGGGGTCCTGCTTGCAGACTGAGCGGAGGTGTTCCGCAAAGCGGTCACCCAGTCTGCGTTTGGTCTCCAGAATGTAGAGGAGACCACATTGTGAGCAGCGAATACAGTATACTAAATTGAAAGAAGTACAAGTAAATCGCTGCTTCACCTGAAAGGAGTGTTTGGGGCCTGGGATAGTGAGGAGAGAGGAGGTAAATGGGCAGGTATTACACCTCCTGCGATTGCAGGGGAAGGTGCCATGGGACGGGGACGAGGTGGTGGGTGTAATGGAGGAGTGGACCAGGGTGTCGTGAAGGGAACGATCCCTTTGGAATGCTGAAAGAGGAGGGGAAGATGCATTTGGTAGTGGCATCATGCTGAACGTGGCGGAAATGGCGGAGGATGATCCATTGGATGTGGAGGCTGGTGGGGTGGTAAGTGAGGACAAGGGGAACCCTGTCGCAGTCTGGGAGGGAGGGGAAAGGGCGAAGGTAGAGGTGTGGGAAATGGGCCGGACACGGTTGAAGGCCCTGTCAACAACAGTGAGGGGGAATCCTCAGTTGAGGAAAAAGGAAGACATATCAGAAGCGCAGTCATGGAAGGCTGCATCTGCAGAGCAGATGCGTCGGAGACGGAGAAACTGGGAGAATGGAATGAGTCCTTACAGGAGGCAGGGTGTGAAGAAGTGTCGTCGAGGTAGCTGTGGAGTCGGTGGGCTTATAATGGATGTTAGTAGACAGCCTATCCCCAGAGATGGAAATAGAAAAGTCGAGGAAGGGAAGGGAAGTGTCGGAGATGGACTATGTAAAGGTGAGAGAAGGGTGGAAATTAGAAGCAAAGTTGATAAAGCTTCCCAGTTCAGGGTGGGAGCAGGAAATGGCACCGATACAGTCATCAATGTACCGGAAAAAAAGTTGGGGGAGGGGGCCTGAGTAGGACTGGAACAAGGAATGTTCGACATATCACACAAAAAGACAGGCATAACTAGGACCCATGCGGACACCTATAGCAACACCTTTTACTTGAAGGAAGTGAGTGGAGTTGAAGGAGAAGTTGTTCAATGTAAGAACAAGATCAGCCAGGCGGAGGAGAGTGGTGGTGAATGGGGACTGGTTGGGCCTCTGTTCAAGGAAGAAGCGGAGAGCCCTCAAACCGTCCTGCTGGGAGATGGAGGTGTAGAGAGACTGGACGTCCATAGTGAAGAGGAGGCAGTTGGGACCAGGAAACTGGAAATTGTCAAAATGATGTAGGGCGTAAGAAGAGTCACGGATGTAGGTGGGAAGAGACTGGACCAGCGGAGAAAAGATAGAGTCAAGATAGGAAGAAATAAGTTCAGTGGGGCAGGAGCAGGCTGACACAATGGGTCTGCCGGGACAGTCCCGTTTGTGGATTTTGGGAAGGAGGTAGAAGCGGGCTGTCTGGGATTGTGGGACTATGAGGTTGGAAGCTGTAGAGGGAAGATCTCCAGAGGAGATGAGGTCAGTGACAGTCGTATGGACAGTAGCTTGATGTTCGGTGGTGGGGTCATGGTCCAGAGGGAGGTAGGAAGAAGTGTCTGAGAGTTGACGCTGATGTGCATACTTTGGACATTGAGAGTTTTGGGAGAGATTTTGTTATCTTTGCCCTGGAATTGGGCGATTTTTTTTTCTAAGTGTTGTTGACTTGGCTCACCAACCTTTGGGGAGCAAGCCCTTGGCTTAGTGGTGGCATGTCCACCTCTGAGTGCAGGGTTTGAACCCCACTCCTGGCGAGTGGAGATGTGTCCTCTGGCTCTGAACTCTGGGTTGACATCCAGCAGGATACTCGCATCTGGTGGGCATGGGTGGCTTTCTCATGTTGTATGGCTTTTTGGGAGTCCATGAGACCTTCCTGCTGTACAGGACTAAAAGCGCCGTCAGCTGGTATAAAGGCGATTATGACCATGAAAAGACCGTTCATACTGTGGTTTGTCAAGACTGTTTAATTAGCTTGTGAATACATCCATTACTTCACACAGTTCACTAACTGCATTTGTGCATTTGATGTTGGTTGATTGCTGCATCTTCCCTCCAATGTTGACCTTGCCTACCTTTGTAAAAGAGGATTTAAAAAATATTCTGCAGTGATACAAATCTGTTGCAACCCAAATGCTGACAGATATGCAAGGATGATTAGCATATACGTCTCCTTGCAGTAACAGTCGTTTCACTGGCCCATCACTGAGCAATCTAATACAATTGTGGTGCTATGCTGGACATGCATTTGATCTGTCCATTTAGATGCTGTACTATAACAGTCTGCTGACACTATGGTAACAGAACACTGACCATTAGGTGAATGACATTTAAGGGTATATAATCTGAACAAGATGACCTTCATCCCAACATGACCTGCATGCACCCCGGCAAAATACTGAAATATTTAAGCAGGAATGAGTTCTGGCTTAAACCTGCTTTAAGGCTGCAGTGCTTATTATTGATTTCAAATTCTTTCTTCCAATTTTGAAGTAGCTGAAGAACACAACTGTTTGCAGATACTGGCCTCTCCTCCTACTAGCTCAGTTGCTGAAGTCAGTGTATAACTGAGCCCTATAAACCAGATTGGTTTGTCCTGAAGTAAGTGATCTCAGCTGGTAGGGGTGTGGCAACTGGCTTCAAGGCCCCAGTCTAGAGTGGGGGAAATTGGCCAGGATCCCATGCCTGATCATGATTGAGTGATTCCTGCTGGAATGTGTTTCTGCCTGGATTTATGGTAAGGGAAAGCATGTGCTGTGTATTTCTGCCCTCCACAGCTGAGGAACCATTAATTATTCACTGCTTAGATTGATGCATAAGAATAGCCACTGGGTGAGGCATTGGACAGTGATTGGCAACTGAAGAGGGCCCCTTCAAGAGAAAAGGTGGAGGGTAAAACACCTTCTTTCTATTTCTTATTAATATATTTAAATGTTCAAAGTGCAAGTCTATTCAGAAATGATAGTCGCACTTTTGCTGCTAACCTATGGAGCTCCACTTAATACAAGCAGCAAAACGTTGAACAGACTGCAGATTGATAACTTGAACATCCCATGCTTATCTGAAAATCATGGAAGCTGCTAGGATTCCTGGTTAAGCAACTTGATTTTAAAATTTTCATCCTTGCTTTCAAATCCCTCCATGGCCTTGCCCATGCCTATCTCTGTAATCTCCTCCAGCCTTGCAACCTTCCAAGATAGAACATTACAGCGCAGTACAGGCCCTCGATGTTGCGCCGACCTGTGAAACCATCTGACCTAAACTATTCCATTTTCATCCATATGTCTATCCAATGACCACTCTGCACTCCTCCAATCCTGATCTCTTGCACATTCCTGATTTTAATTGCTCCACCATTGGTAGCCATGCCTTCAGCTGCCTGGGTTCTAGGCTCTTTAGTTCCCTCCCTAAACCTTTCTATCTCCTTTAAGATGCTTCTTAAAAAGTACCTCTTCAACCAAGCTTTTAGTCAACTGCCTGAATATTTCTTTATGTGGCTCGGTGTCAAATTTTGTTTGATAATAGCAGCAACACAACATATTTTTTTACAGTAGTTCAACTTGGCTAGCTCCTCATAGTTGTAAATAATTTTTCGTTCATCACTCCTATGGTAAACATGAATAGAGGTATTTTTTAATATAGTGGTTCAATTTATGTTTCTCACCATTTATGGTAGCTAAGTGGTTCAACTAATAATCTTCAGAGATTCCACACTCCTCATGAAGGTCGCAAGTATTCTATAGGCAGATAAATAAAAGAAAGCACTTGTATTTTTATAGTGTTTTTTATGACCCCAGGACATCTCAAAGAGCTTTACAGCCAATGAAGTAATGAAGTGCAGTCATTGTTTCTCATGTAGGAAATACGGCAGCCAAATTGCACACAGCAAGATTGCACAAACAGCAATGACCGTATCATGTGTTTTAAGTGCTGGTACAGGGATAAATGTTGGCCAGGATATCGAAAGAACTCCCTTGCCCTTCTTCAAATGTGCTGTGGGATCTTTTACGTCCACCTGAGAGGGCATATGGAGCCTCAGCTAAGAGACAGCAGGTTCCAAATGTACACCGAAAACACCCAGCTCTATTTCACCAGCACCTGTCTTGACCCCCTTCACGGTCTCTGATTTGTCATGCTGCTTGATGGACATACAGTATTGGGTGAGCAGATATTTCATCCAGATAAATATTGGGAAGACCAAAGGCATTATCTTCATCCAGGCTACAAACTCCATCCCTCTCCTTGGATACTGTCTGAGGCTGAACCAGATTGCTTGTGACCTTGATGTTGTATTTAACCCCAAAATGAGCTTCCGATCAAATATCCGTTCAATTACCATGACCACCTATTTCCACCTCCGTAACATCACCTGACTCCTCCCCTGTCTCAGCTTATCTGCTGCTGAACCTGTCATCCATGCCTAGTTACCTCAAGATGTTTCTCCTCCAATTCTCTTCTGCCTTCTTCCACCCCCACATAAACTCATCCAAATCTCTGCTGCCTGTGCCCTAACTCACATTAAGTCCCTTTCACCAATCAGCCCTGTGCTCACTGATCTATTTTGGCTCCTGATCCAGCAATGCCTCGATTTTTAACATTCTCATCCTTGTTTTCAAATCCTTCCATGGCCTCGCCCCTCTCTGTCTCTGTAACCTCCTCTAACCCCACAAGCGTTTGCGATCGCTCCACTCCTCCAATTCTTGGCTCTTGTGCAGCTCAATTTTAATCACTCCACCATTGGCTGTTGTGCCCTCAGCTGCCTCGGCCCGAAGCTCTGGAATTCCCTCCCTAAACCTTTCCGCCTCTCTCTCCTCCTTTAAGACACTCCTTACGGATTGGCATTAAATTTTATTTGATAATCCTTCTGCAAAGCACCTTGGGATATTTTACTCTGCTTAAGGTGCTATATAAATGCAAGTTCTTGTTATTGAATAAAGAAGCTTTTTAACCCTTTATGTATGCGAAATAATTGAATAAACTAATTCCAAACTAGCTCATAGACAAAAATAGACAAAAGGGGCGGCACAGTGGTGCAGTGGTTAGCACCGCAGCCTCACAGCTCCAGGAACCCGGGTTCGATTCTGGGTACTGCCCGTGTGGAGTTTGCAAGTTCTCCCTGTGTCTGCGTGGATTTTCCCCGGGTGCTCCGGTTTCCTCCCACAGCCAAAGACTTGCAGGTGATAGGTAAATTGGCCATTGTAAATTGCCCCTAGTGTAGGTAGGTGATAGGGAATATGGGATTACTGTAGGGTTAGTATAAATGGGTGGTTGTTGGTCGGCACAGACTCGGTGGGCTGAAGGGCCTGTTTCAGTGCTGTATCTCTAAAAAAAAAGAATGTTTTGGTGCATTTTGTTGCATAAGACCTTGCTGAATGCATTCACCTTGTGGTATGAACTTGCAGAATGTAATTGCCTATCCGTTTGAACTTGCTGAGTGTAATTTCATATGTGTATGAATTTGTCATTTTGATCCTTAAAGACACTGTCTCTTGTGTAAATCTGTTAAGTTGTTGCATTTGATTGCCTGTGCGTGTGAACTTGCTGAGTCTGATTACCTTGGTGTGTAAATTTCTTGAGTATGACTGCCTTGTCATGCAAATTTGATGGGTAGGATTGCCTCTGTATGAACTCTTTATGCCTGCCTGTGAACCTGCCAGTTTCAGTCATCTTTAAAAGTGCTGTATCTTGTATAAATTCCAGTGAGTTACTGAGTGTGATTGCCTCTGTGTGAGATGTTGCCAAGTGTGATTGCTTCTGTGTGTGAACTTGATGAGCGTGATTGCTCTTCCATCTGAAATTCCAGTGATTGCCTCTTGCTGACATTATTGAATGTCATTACTCCTCCATTGGAACCTGCTGAGTGTGATTGCCTCGCCATCTAAAATTGATGAGTGTGTTTGAGCTTGCTGGGAATGACTACCTGTGTGTGTGTGTGTGTGAGAACTTGCTGGGTGTATTTGTGTGTAGTCTTGCAGAGTGTGATTTCCTCTGAGAACTTGCTCAATCTGATTGCCTCTCCATGTGAACTTGTTTTGCATGAATGTCTATCTGTGTGTGAATCTGTGAAGTGTGGCTGTGTCTTTCTGTGAACTTGCTGATTATTGTTGCCTCTGTTTGTGAATTTGCTGGGTTTGACTGGACAAAGAGCAAAAGGTACAGATGCTAGAAATCTGAAGCCAAAACAGAAAATGCTTGAAAAACAGAAGTCAGACAGCATCTGGGAGAGAACAGAAAAGTTACTGGAGGTAATTTTAATGTAACCTACCCAACACGAAACCACTGGGAGCTGAAATGTCACTTTTTTCCTTTAACGATCAGCCCAGTTTCACTTTCCTAGCTAATATTTATCCTTCAGTCAATATCACTACAAACACAGATTGTCTAGTCATTATCGCATTTCTGTTTATGGGAGCTTTTGGCTGCAAATTGATTATCACGATTTTGATTTTGCAACAGTGACTACACTTCAAAAGTACCTAATTGGTTGTAAATGCTTTGGCATATCCTGAGGAGGGGCAGGGCAGGGGGAGTGGGACTTGATGAGTTGTTCTTGCCAGCATAGACATGACTAGCCGAATAACCTCTTTCTAAGCTGTAACCATTCTATTCTTCTATGATATTAGGTCATGAAGGGAACTATATAAATGCAAGTATTTTATACTTTTCTTTGACATCACTGCAATGTAAACCAGGTGTGGTGTTATATGGGTGGCTGATCCAATCCTGCTATTTTCTCACCAGGCGGGTAAGGTTAAAATGACCTCCAATGTTTCAGGTGTGAACCCTTGATCAAAACACAATTCTGACTATGTGTCCACACTTGAAAGCTCACTTGTTCTCTCTGCAGATGTCAACTGATTTGTTGAGCGTTTCCAGCGTTTTCTGGTTTTGATTGTGTCTGTGTGTGAACTAGCTTGAGTTTTGGTGCCTCTGTTTCTGAACGTTCTTTGTGTGATTGCCTCAGTGAACTTGCCAAGTGTGGCTGTCTCTTCATGTAAATTTGCTGAGTAGGATTGTCTCTGTTTTGAAATTGCTGACTGTAACTGCCTCTTGATGTGTACTTGGAGAGTGAGATGATGTGTGAATTTGCTGAACCTGCTTTATGCGTTCACCTCTCTATGTGGATTTACTGAGTGTGATTGTGTCCGTGTGAATTTGCTTAATATGATTGTGTTTGTGTGTGAATTTGCTGAGTCATCTGCCTGTTTGTGAACTTACTTTGTATGATTGCAAATTCTACACATTTGCCTCTGTATTAAATGAGTGAGTAGAATTGCACCTACGTAAGAACTTACTGAGTGTGATTGTCTCTGCTTATGAAATTAATGAATGATGTCACCTCTCCATATAAATTAGTGAGTGACATTGACTCCTCCTGTAATCACCTAGGCAAATAAAATTTCTCACTGTCACCAGCCCAGGTAATTTTTTTTTAATGCAATTGATTTCTGGGAAAAATTGCTTTCACATTTCGATTCCTTATCAGATTACTTCATGCCTATGCATTTCAGGATACAGGTGCCAAGAATAAATACAAAACACCTAACGTACTGAAATAGTGACATAGGATATAAAAATATTGTTTTACAACAACTTGAATTTTTATAGTGCCTTTAATATGGTAAAACAGCCTAAGACACTTCACAGGAGCATTATTAAAAAACAATTGACACCATGCCACATAAGGAGATATATGGATAGGTAACCAAAACCTTGGTCAAAGAGGTAGATTTTAAAGAGTATCTTAAAGGAGGAGAGAAAGCTAGAGATGCAGACAGGTTTAGGAAGGGAATTTCAGTGCTTATGGTCAAGGAGGCTGAAGGCATAACTGCCAATGGTGGTACGATTAAAATTGGGGATGCTCAAGAGCCCAGAATTGGAGGAGCCCAGAGATCTCGGAGGGTTGTAGAGTTGGAGGAGGTTACAGAGATAGGGAGGGGCAAGGACATGGAGGGATTTGAAAACAAGCATAAGCATTTCAAAATTGAGGCATTGCCAGACTGGAAGCCAATATAGGTTAGCAAGCACAAGGGGTGATAGATGAATGGGACTAGGTGCAAATTAATAATAAAATACAAATCTATTATGTCTATGCTTTTTAAAATGATTTTAGCTTTGTCTTTTTTTAAAATAAAACTGTCACGAGAGTAAGCAATGGCATTTGCCTGGTCTGAGCTCTAGAGGGTGATTGCACGAAACAGCTTCTACTGCAGTCAATTAGTAGTTCAAGTAATTTCGAGATGTTTGCATTTTAGAATAGTTGGCATGTATCTGTACAAAATGTCTTGTAAATTTTGCTGAAATGTGAAAGGCACTTTCTCTGCATTAATCTGGATGATGCTATTATAATAAACTTTTCAAGACTTTACACAGTTCTTTCATTTGTTACAGGGCCATTTGCATTGTGTCTCATAAAATTTATATATGGAGTATGATGCAATTAATGATTTGTTGCTGGAGCAACAATTGCAGGTTTTACTTGTATCATTTGATGGAGAGCACTTTCAATCTGAACATGTTGAATTTTCCACTTTGGGATCTGTATTCAAATCCAGCTGAGACTGAGGAGGTCAAAGTCTCTTCCATCTGTTGATATAAAAGATCCTAGGGGAGATGAGATTGGATAGTCCCATCCAATTCACTAGTGAGCATTGGCTCAAAAGCAGAGAACAGCCTTTCATTTATCACAGATTAACAATCTCACTCAAGTAATAGTTGATGTGGAAAATCAAAAACAAGTCACTCACTCATGCAGTAGTTGGCTCTGGCTGGGCTCGGTTGGTTATGCTTTTGCCTTTGAGTCAGAGGGTTATGGCTTCAAGTCCTACTCCTGAGACTTCAGCACAAAATCCAGGCTGACACTTCAGTGTTGTACTGAGGAAGTTCTGCACTGTTGGAGGTGCTGTCTTTTGGTTAAACTGGCCCCATCTGATCTTTCATGTGAACATAAAAGATCCCATGACACTATTCAAAGAAGAACAGGGGAGTACTCCCCAGTTTCCAAGCCAGCATCTGTCCCTGAAATTTTTTTTGTCATTATTGAATTGCTGTTTGTGGTACCTTGCTTTGCACAAATTGGCTACCATGTTTTCTACATTATAACAGTGACTACACTTCAAAAGTATTTAATGGGTTGTAAAACGCTTCAGGATGCTCTGAAGGCAGGAGATAAATACAAGTTCTTGCTTCAGTTGTGATCTTTTGAGGCTAATAGTTTGGACAAATTATGTATTTTATTACAAACATTGAGAGAGTGAGGAGGAGGTTAACCCAGGATCCACACATAATGACTGTGATTGCTTCATATTGATTGCCCAAAGTGGGAATATGTTGCATTATCTCAGTGCTGACATCCCTCATGTACATAATTATTTTTTGTTCATAAAAAAATTGTCTAATTTGGCATTGCAGCAGATTTAGTAAACTTGCCACAGCTTTCAACATGGTGACGTTTTGCCAGATTGATGGATGCTACCTGTATTCTTGACTATTTCTGGAAGTGAACCTGTTTGAAAACTCCCCTAGATGAAGTACTGCCCCTTTAAATTCTCTTTCTTTCTTTTGAATTCTAAAAAACACAAACAAATTCTGGAAATCTGACCAACATACCAAAATTGCACAGTAGCTTGATCAGCATCTGAAAGAGGAAATGTGCCAAAGTTTGGGATGCGGATGATGAGTCCCAGCCATAAGTTAATTACATTTGTTAACTGGTTCTGGCTAACCTGATGTGCACTTTCTGTCTCTCTGGTCTTGCATTTAGCACTAGTTTGATCAGTTTGGAACAAAAACTATTGACTCCCCCAAGTTTGCTAAGTAAAAGCAAACTTGAAACATTCTCAACTATTTATAGACCTTTAAATTTTCTTTTTTTTAAAAAAAGAGGCTCTTGTTTACTGAAGCCCTGCATTAAAGGCTAAAAGGGCCGAATTTAAGGCAACATTGTCAATGAAACTAGCTGCTCAATGTGATGTGATATAACTAATTCTGAATGTGCCAGTTACATCGCTGAAGTAACCTGCTCTTTGATCATATAGAGGTCATGCCGTATCAGGTGACACTTAACCCATTGAATGCTGGACTCCATTTTTAAACTATTTCCATTTAAAGTTTCTCATTATCAAATAACGAGGCAGTTCGTGCAGTTGCTGCTTGACTGTTTCATAAATGGGTAACAATGACATCCAGTGTAGGAGTTTGAAGAGCCTATGGGGAAATAATAACGTGGTTACTTTTGCCTTGTTTAAATTCGATCATGACAAAATGAGAAATCAATAGTTTGGACAGATTATGTATTTTATTACAAACATTGTCATTTAAAAAAAAAAACTCCATGTTAATATGGTAACTAAAAGAATATCGGGAAAGCAGAAAACCTGAACCACACATGACTTTTGTGTGCAAAGAAAAAACTTAAACTTAATCAAAATATGCTTCTGATCTCATTGGCTGGTCATGTATCAGGTGGGAATGAACATCAAAGGAAATCTGGACTTGCCCTATTTTTGTTAAACATTTCCTTGACGCTGTGTATCTATTTTCGATTATAAAATGTTCTGCTCTCAATGTTGAGTCATGCCCAATGCAAATCAGAATGTTTGTTAATGTAAAAATAGCAGATCTCGATTTTCCATGCACCTTACCTCTCTCGACCAGTCTGCTTTTTTATTAAAATCACCAACAGGTAAATTGGGAGTGGTTTTGCTTGACTGCAGTGATTCCCTAGAATGGAATAACCTTAATCACCGAATATCGATCGGTTCGAAAACTTTTGATACGAAGCCAGTAGTGTCAAGATCACCAGGATCAGATAGAGCTGTTGTCAGATTATCAGCGATGAGACTCTCTCCATTGACGAGGACCCTGTCTAGCTGGCACCAATCCGTTATTCCTGGTTCGATCATATATACTCCGGAGGACCACCTTTTGTTGTATTTTGTCAAGCATAAAATGATCTTATCCGAATTTTCCACTGGTAGTAAACTTATAAAAGAATCGTGAAGTACAAACTGACACTTTGTCACTGTGAACAAAGTGCACGCTGAATCATCACTCCAACTTCGACATGCAGTTTCATCGATCTTTACAATATATACATTTTAAAAATAAAAACTCTATTTAATTAGCAATACACAATCTGTAGAAATGGGAACTCGATGAATTTGCAGTTTCACTGCACTGCTCCGAACTGAAGGTGCAGCTTCAACATTTTGTTTTGAAAACAGATGCCAATTTCATTCATCTTTTTAACGTGTTCTGGTTTGTTGTCTCTCTCACTTCAGCAGAACTTAAGAAACACGAGCACAGATGCAGAGTGCAACGTAATGAAGGATCTGTCATTAAGACGCCGGCTGTTTATCAACCTTGGGTGGAGCCGAGCTCGGAGACCGCACGACCCGAAACAGATTGAGCGACAAGAGGAGCAGATTCTTTTCAAATCTCGAAAAATGCCCGATGAAAACTGGCTGGACTATTTCCTGGTGAGGAAGTACACATGAGCGGAACTGGCGTAAGTTGTTATCCCTGCGCTGAAGGGGCTGTGGATCTGTGTACTACAGACTGGGGAAAGCTCCATTCTTTCCAAAGGATTTTTCTTTCTCCCTCTCTCCATTCTTATTCATCTATCCCCCTTTCCTCGATTAGGATCCTTTCATTCCCCCTCCGTGCATTTGATCGGCATCTGGAGGAGAACAAAAAAAAACCCGTCAGGTCCGAAAGTCTTCAGTCTGATGGCTGGAATCTACTGTGGTGGGATGGACGGTGCGTGAATTTTATTTCAGACAAAGAGAAGTCAGAGAGAGAGCGAGAGAGAGACAGGGGGAGAGGGAGGGAAGGAAGGAGAGAGGGAGAAGGGGGGGGCACAGACAGACAGAAAGAGAGAGAGGGAAAGAGACAGTGTATGTGTGCGAGAGAGATTGAGAGGATGAGAGATAGTGAGTGTGAAGAGAAAAGGTGTGGATCAAACATCATTTTGTCGCGAAGCACCTTTTTTAGTAACTGGTTAAAATGCAGAAATAATGGAAGGGACATTAAAAGCAGCCAGGATTTCTAGTTATTTGCCGGTCGCTACAAGTGGAAGGAAAGAGCATTTTGCAAGTGTATGATTTTATTTTTAATTTTTAGGAAGGACCAAATTGTGGTCGTGGTTATTGTGGATTCCGGGAGATTACTGCTGCTGAAACTATTGAGGGAATTAAAAAAAAACAAGTCGTATTTCATCTGGGGAAAAAATATAAAAGTGTTGTTGTAGAATCAACGTCAGTCTGCACTGTGGAGACCTGGTCAATTTCACTTGAGAATTTGGTCAGTTTCACCTGGGGATTTTCTTGTCAATTTTACTTGGAATTTTGTCAATTTCTGTCCGGATCGTCGGCTCGCTTGGAATTATCATGGGAATACTGGAATAATTTCTCCATCCAAGTTATAAACGGATTCTCCTCTTGCGGATTTTTGCCTCGGTGATTAATACACAGACGACGTGCATCCAGCCATCGCCTCCTGCAAAGTGCTTTGCCTGGGCTTTGTGGAATTGCTATTGTTAATTTTATTGAGTTTAAAAAAAAAAGCAGTCACATTTCTGTGGGGAAATCTAGTGTGTGCAATGGATGGCCCGCGGTGCAGTGGGCTTCGCCGGAGTAGGCGATCTAGAGCTCAGAGAAACCGAGACAGGAAAGCAAAGGGAGGTGGAGGCACTTCGAGGGCGAACAATACTCTATCCTCCTCAGGGTCTGAGCGAGAGGGCAACAACAAAAATCCAGCCTCATCCCGCCCCAGACCCCCTAGACGTCGGAGGAAAGATTCCACTTCAGGAGAAGAAGATCTCATTGATGGATTTGGAATAGCCAGTTTTGTCACCTTGGAAGCTCTGGAGGTAAGGAATGGATGGATAATACAAATCCTTAAGACTGGAGCTTTAAATGTGATTCAGCTTTAAGATTGAAAAAAACCCACAATGACCATTAACATCACAATATAGTAGCGAAACGCATAGTAAATGATTAAACCTCACTTCATATTGTTTGATTAAACTATTCTGTTGGTTATCAGAAAGCTTAGAGTTGAACTCATTTACACAGTGATTCTAGATCATTGCTAGACTTTTCCCATAGACTGTATTTTCTCCTATATTTCCTTGATGTTTTCCTGAACTCCCCATCACAACCATTAAGAATTGAAATAAAGTAAGAAACGTTTGAGCGTGTGAACACCATGTTGATATTTTGTAAAGGGTGAAAGGGGTACTGTGATTCCAGCTGGTTGAGATTGGTGTATCTCTTTAACTCATATGTCACTTAAGCACCAGGCCCTTGCTGTGAAATTTTGCTTTTTTTTTTATCGTATTGAGTCACTTCCTATGGAGGATTAAGAATTCTATAGATGTGCAGGCTAAAATGAGTTGTAACTAAGACGGTTTAACAGCCACCAACTACTGTATCTGCATTGATTTGGAGGCCATCTGAGCTAGTACTTTGGAAAAGGTGCAGAGAGAGACGTAGAGCCGAAGGAAAGGATTGACATAACACACGTCTATTTGGCTAAGAAAAGTTTGCATTGAATGATAATTATCATGAAATGATATAACCAATCATTGAGAAGTGTTTTGGAAATACCACCTAGAGTTAAGACATGCTTTGAAAAGTTATGTTGAAAGTGTGATCATGTTTTTGCATTTATGAAAAAGTCAGTGGTGTTCGCAGAAAACAGGAATACGGTTGATAAATGCTTTCCCTATTCAAGTTATATTTTGCTGTTTACACCGACCTCCTCACCTCTTGACAATGGAATGATGTTGATTGCACATAATTGTTCTACCTCCTATTACTAACAAAAAGTAATTATAAGGTTTGCCCAAAGGTTATCATATTGTTAGTGGTCATATAAGGGACAGTTTTAACAATAGTTGGTATTGGATAGTAAACCACTCAAGCACTGATTGGGATAAGTCCCTGTTTCAGAAGGTCCTGCTCCACTGATTTAGCAGTAGCTGGATTCCCCTTCATTACAATCTATTGAAGCACAAAAGTAAATAGCCCCAGTCCAGAAATGATTGCACATGTTTGCTTGCTTTATCCAGAACTAGTGGATGAATTATAACTTAAATCATTACTTTACTTGATGCCTCCACAGTTACCAGTATTGATTTGTTTAAACTATAAGAAATGTAAAGATTATTTGTTTGGAAGTGCTTACTCTTTTAAGTCAGTTGCTTGGACCAAATTGTAGAAATGCCTAATTCCTTTAGTTTTTAAGGAGGAATGTAGTTTTAATTTTTCATTTTACTGTAACATAAATGCAGTTATGCTGGAAATGGGACCTGGCCCTTTCCCAGCAGTTTTTATTTATAAGCTTATGCATATGTTCTTAACCTCATGCACTGCAGTATCTCAGTCCCTATGTGTAGGAATGGTATCTCAAGCAATAAGTCAGCATGTCTGCTATCTGTTTCTTATGCATTGTTATTACAGTGTCTGAATACATGTTTCCACTGTTGAATATGAAGTGTTTCTTTTTAACCATCAGATCTTCTCAGTGACCTCTATAGGAAGAAATGTTTGTTTGCTCAGAATAACATTCGGGAGAGTTTCATTTTAATTCAAACGTCAGGTTAATGGTTAAAGGAATCAGACTGAGGACCTGTTCCAAAATCTAAACTTGGGGTATTGCTTGCCATCATGAGCTTTCTTTGAGGTGCAAAATGCATTTTTCATGAACTTTTTATTTAAACTGATGTAAATGGCAAGTTTTGCAACATTTTTATAATGACTGTTGCGATTATTGTATTCATAATTGTTTAAATTAATTTAGACCTTCTTTGGGGACAGGGAAGGGCCAATAACACATTGTGGCTGTATGCTAATACGTGGCATTGCTCAGAAATTACCTCAACACCAAACTAGATTGTTATGGGCTGCACGTGCTAGCCTAGCTGGTGCCTTTGCTTTCCAGATTGATAGTGAAGTCTAGTCACATTGTTCAATGTTAACCTTCTTGGACAATGTCGAGATATTTGTATTTAAGAAATTTCATACATTTTTGACAGTGCAAGTGTACAGCAAATGCTGTGATTCTCTTTCATTATAGTAAGCCTTGAGGTAATGTTCAGTCTGAAATATGGCTTAGTTTTGTACATTAACTGTTAGGATGGACTGATTTTGCTGTTTCTATGTTCTGATATTCATTGGTGGGATTGTTTTGATGTGTCATACCTACAGTGAAACCCTGCTAAATCCTTCAGTTAATTAATTTGATCAGCATTGATCCATATTAAAGGGAAAAAAATGATAGGAGGTAATCAGTTTATTGACTTGACAATGAGGTCTTTTGGTTTCCTAGGCACAATTTTGTACATGCAGTTACTTTTGATCATTTGAGTCCAACTGTCCAGAAACTGGTTAACATTTGCTGTAATCACTGAATCCATTATGCAAGTTTTTTAAAAGCTTTTATTTGAGCGGGTGGACAACTATCCTTTGCTAAAAGTGGGTGGCTTTTTAATAATACATGTTCGGTGTTGCTAGGTTCTGCAGCACTGAAGTAAAACTGAATAATGGTAACTTGTTTTAATAGTGTGCTCTTTGAATAATTAAAAAAGATTACCTTATTTCACCTTTTTGAAGTCCCAGTGACATAAAGATTCTAATGTACTACACATATGGAGGCAAATTATCAATAAAATACAAGTGTACACTTCATCAAAGAGATACTCTTATGAACTAGTTGAAAACTACTCTTAATGAGCTGGTGTATCTTGATTAACGACTGTGTGTCTTCATTAATGCATGCTTAAGAATGTTGCACCATTGTTATGATTTCATGTACAATGTAAGAATATTTGAAAGTTTTAAATGCTAAATAGATAGAAACTTAGACAGTGTATCTTCTTGGAAATACTGACATTGTTGGCCTCCTAATGCTGTCATATAATCGAATGCAGTCACTACTGTCCTTCCCAAAAACCTTTGCACAATATCCATTCTTCTGGAGCGTTGCTAATTGGATACCTACACAGCTTTAAGTGTGGCTGTGTTTAAGTTTGTGATTGTCCTTGTCCATTTCAAGCATTGTATCCTGTTCCATCTTCCAGGACCAATATTTTGTTGCTGAAGAATTGCCTACGGTGCTAGTTTTTGAAGTTATTAGCACTTGACAATGCTTTATTAACACAAGAGATTCCGCAATATTTCAAAATTCATGCAATAGCCCAGCAGGTTTCAGTCCGACATTATCGAGATTTAAGTTCTTTTGTAATTTATGAAATGGGGAAGGGGTGAAGCAATGAAAACTCACCTTCCAAGTTGTGATGGGTAGATTTCTAATCCAATCTGGTTGTGCTGATTAATTTTTCTGTTGGGCCTTCATCTTCAGATGGTTACTGACAGATATATTTCATAGGATAGATAACATTTGTGGCAGCCAGCAAATAGAAATGTTTCTCATTGGGCATTCATATTGGCTAATATAAAAGGGAGGGTGATTTTTATTATGGGCTGTTGTATTGTTTAATAAGATATTCAGATGTTAACAGAACTACAATAAACTGCATGACAGTCACATATAAAACTTACCTCCATGAAAGATGATCAGAAATGGCATGAGTGCACTATAACAGGACCATAGTATAGTGATGTAAGCAAGTTAGATTTAAATGAATCCTTTTTCTTTCTAGAGTATATCAGGAATTGCTGTTATTTTTGGTGAGAATTGACTGCTCCATTTTAGCATGATTTATACAGAGTTAATGGTCATACTATCATCTGGTAATGACACTACCATACAGACATTTCAAGTGTTCTTTTTTTTTTTACTTGGGATGTATTTTCTGTATGAAATTTATCAGAATAGGATTTCACAATGATTTTTAAAAATGTGCCCTCGTCTCTGCTCACTTCAGTAACACATGGGAAATCGAGAATTTACTTGTGTGGCTGAAAATGCAGCAAAAGCTATGAAGCCTCGTAATTGAGGCATTGATCAAGAGCAGCCCTGCTGAGAACAGATCCAGTAATTTTGTGTAGCATGTTGTTATGAGCAGTTTTGCTGGCCAGTCAATAATGTACTGAATATAGTCAAGACGTTGATATAAATTCAATTATTTGAGTTGTGCTTTACTCGTCTCTGCAAAATGGAGGTTTTGATGCTCAGTGCTGTGACCTGTGATGGGCTTGGATGAGAGATTGTGAATTCTCATGATTTTGCAGTCTGCACTTCTTTGAGTGAAGGTGGTGTTAACTGCTATGTTAACAACAGTTAATATGGAATGTGAGAAGCACTGACCATCACACGATACATACTAGGTATGTCAATCCCTCTATTAAACGTTTCATAGTACCTCAGTTTAAGATGTGATGTATTTCTTTTTGGCAGTTGGTTACTCACTTTTGTTGCCATCTCAGGAATTCATTTAAAAAAAGGTATCATTTACTATATGTGTAAGAATACTGTAATCATTTTAATATAAACTGCTGTTCAGATGAATCTCTGCAAAGTTTCAGCTTCACTATTGCAGTTTGCAGCATCTTCTGAACCCCTGATGTTTCACTGTGTTATATTCTACTCCCAGGTGTATTTGTCCTGACCTGTTATTTGGCTGCAGGAAATGGCTTCAGTAGTTTCTTTATAACGTCACATGTCTGGTTTCATAATGGTCTTCTCACATCATCATAAGAAAAGAAGTTTGTAACTGCCTTCACTACGTTTCACCACAGTCATTTTAAATGCATTTTGTTCTCATCCATGTGTCCATGTTTTTACCTGTACTGTAAGTAAAAGACACAATTGGGCCAGGGATACATTGAGTATATTTCACTTGCAAATCCTTCATAACTCACTTGATTCCTCCACTTGGGTGATGATCCCTTCAGTCACGGAGTAAATAGTTTCGCCTTTTGTACGTTATATACCTTAAAACATAATAGAGTTGATTGATATACACTTTCACTTGCAGTATTTGAAAAAAGATTATGCTTGAAAAATGACTTACTGCAATGCTAGACCAAGCTTCAACAGGATAATCACCTGCAGTTTTGGCGCCTTGTTCTTGTTCTGCTCTTAAACTCTTCCTGCCAAAAAGGGATCATGTTCATTTTGATGGTGTTTGGAGATAGGAATGTTAAAAATGAATGACCTAGACTAAATGTGGCTAGTTGGCAGAGCTTTGCACATCTTTAAATTGATTTAAAAAGATGTGGGGATGGAAAAATGCTTCTCGTGCTGATTTTCTTTTTGGCGTCATGAAAACTAACTGCAGTATTTGGATGTACTGCAAGTTGTAGATTTAATTGTAGACTTGATGTCAGATTGTAATAACCTTTGCAAACAAAGCTAGATGTAGTTGGTTGTTGTTTCATAATCTTTGGGTTCAGATTTCTGCAGTATTGATTAATCCCTTGAGGCAGAGTGCTTTCAAACACAGACTTTGTCCATATTGTGACACGTCAATTTTTTTGAAATAAAAAAAACCTGTTAACTGAGATTTTAGTCAAGTATAATGATGGACGTGTAATCTGTGTGAATAATGTGCACACATTTAAGCACAGTTGGTGTCAATGGGCTAATTATGTCTAAGGTATCTCTGAGTTAGGGGACATTCCCATAGCAATGTGTAACATGTCAAACATAAGATATACAGTGATGCTTACAGATGTAAATTTGAGTTGTTTTTGGAGACAGCATTTTGAGTCATATAACACTCTGGTGAAGCAGGTGTCGGCTTGGCTCATTTGATAGTACTGCAGTCTCTTCAGCTCATAGGTTGTGGATTCAAGCCTCATTCCAGAACTTGAGCACGTGATTTAGGCTGACATTCCAGTGCAGTACTGAGTGCTGCATTGTCAGTTGTTGTACCCTTCAAATGAGATGTTAAACTGAGTTCCCGCCTGTCTGCTCAGTGGCTCAGATGGACGTAAAAGCTTCTAAGGTATAACTCAAAGAAAGGCAGAGAGCTCTCCTGGTGTCCTGACCAACATTCCTGCCATGAACAACAGCAAAAAAACTCAAATCAACTAATGACTTGGTGTTTGGGAGGCTTTAATGTATGCAAATTGGCTGTTGCATTTACCCAATTAACAATATACTTCAAAAAAAGTAATTCATAGGATGTGAAGTATTTTGGGACATCCTGACAGACATGATAAGGCACTTTACAAGTGCAAGTTCTTTTCTTATTGTTAGTTACCTGACTGGTTGCCGATAGTGGGGAGAACAATATGAGATCATGAAATAACAGCATCACATATAAAGCATTTTGGTACAAAATTAAAGCATATTAACTTAAGTGTAATTTTTGCTTTTAGCACACTGGTATCAATACAATAGATACAGCTAGTGATAATGCTGGGTTCAGATCCTAACGTGTAATGCTGCGGACTTTCTCCACTCTGTACTGCTGACAGCAAACAGTCAAGAGTACTTTAGACCAAGACTTTCATTTGTATCCTATCCAAAATGGAAGATATTTTTTAAAAGTCTTAAAATCCTGGAAATCACACAAGTTACCCTTTTATCTATGTTTGATATGTTCCATATTGCTATGTGAATGTCCCCTAACTCTGAGAAAGCTTAGATATAATTAGCCCATTGACACCAATTGTAGGAAAAGCTGTGCTTAAATGTGATTGTTTTCCCTGAAGCACATTAATAATCTGCTTTAATATAGTAATAATACATTTCTTGTATGAGAATCTTAATTCCTTACCTCATTCCCACCAATACCACTGCCAGTGATGGAGCTTGACTCACCAATATTTCACCCTTGTTCCATACAGCTCAAAATGCATTCTCCAGATACAAACTCATATTTAGGATTAAATCTATAATTGTACTGCTGAACATTCCTAATCGTTCACATGTGAAAATGTTGTGGCCGTCGCATCACTGAGTTCCTAGTGACATGACAGCTTGCTGCTTAGACCAATCTTGTCTGGTGACTTCAGGGCAAAACCAACCCTGACAATGTGTGCTTTTCAAAAAAAAAAAAATGTTTTTTTAAATTCAGATCAGTGTAATAGGTTGTAGAAATGAGATTGGTTGTATTCAACGCAGCAGGAAGATTAAGATTGGGCAGCTTTGACTGTGATCTTATTGAAAGGTTTCCCAGGTTGATTTTGGTCAGTCTTTCAACAGAGCAGTGTTGCACAAAAAGGGATGGATCTCTTTGCATCTGACCTAATTCCCTCCCAGCCCAGCTAGCATATAAATATTGCAATTATTGGTATGCACTGTGATGCAGATGGGTCAAGGAAAGGTGACACCTTAAGTGTCTTCAGTTAATAGCTCTGAAAAATTGAAGTAATGACAGACTTCAGGCAGGTATTATCTTAATCCACACAGGGTGATCTTTAATCAGAGGCTGAGTGTGCACATCCACCTGACATTTTTTTTCAGCAAAGATGGATTTTTAGAACCACTGCGCTCAATTCAAGCTTTAGTTTTTGTTTTTAAATATATTTTTCCTGGAGAAGTCGCAAAGTTCTGAATGATTTAAAAGTTTTAAATATAAATATGGCCATCTCATTGTTTACAAATACTTAAACAATAGGTGAGCAGCACAGGCAGATGTGTTGTTCAGGGATTAGTTGCAGTCTCTAGTAATAGCAGATGCTGGTTTGTATTACGGTCAGAGTAAGAAGTCAAAAATTGCTGGATTAGGACACTGGGTCCGCATCAGCATCTGTAAGAGAAGCAAGTTAATATTTCATCAGAACTCACCATAATGAAGTATCATATGTTGTAAAGGAGAGTTAGAATCTATCTCAGTGATGGTGGTAGATGTATTTCTACTTACAAGATGTATGTGTAAAGTTAGATTCAGTTGGAATCCTAATAATTCCCATCATTACAACAGTGACCACACTTCAAAAGTACTTCAAGCGCTTTGGGACGCTCTGAGGTCGTGAGAGGTGCTATATAAATGCAATTTCTTTCTTTCTTTCTAGAATTGGCTAATTAATGTGCTGACTCATTCAGTTGTGCTCTCCAATCCTGACTCTATTTTATAGAGTGAATTTCACGGATTGTTTTATTTTGAAAATGGTTCCAATGGCAAAGATTTCTGGTTTATGCTAAACACGATGCTTCTGTGAATTGAATGCTGTTTTGATTGAACATTAAAATTTCCTGCCCGCTATTTTCTTATGGTCGTATATGGGGGAATATGCTGAATCCAGTACTGTTCCTATGCATGCACTCTCCATTAGGACTCGCTGGTTAATGGTCATGATTCCGAGTCCTGCCTGATTTAATTTGTTTGCCTCTTCTCAATCCAAGGTAATCGACATCAATTGTAGCCTTTAATCAAACCCTAGCCTATTGCACACCCATCTTTGTTGTCCAGTGGGGAGGGGAATAATTTTATTTTGTGGTTGATGCAAAAGTATTAGGCTTATCATGCTGCTGAGTGAAATCAAGTAACATGCTGACGATAGTTAATGTGGCGAGCACTGACAACACAAATAACAGGAGGCAATTTGATGCTTGAATCAGCTGTATGCATTTAAACAATATGCCTTGATAATGAATTTCATACACTATAATGGAAGTGACAAAGTGATGTTGTGCAGCCTTCACATACTGTCAGTCTCGGTCTAAATTTCCACATTTATGAGGAGTCAACAGTCGCTTCATGCCCAGGTCCCCAAATACAAAACTGCTGTGAACATTTTTCATTAGTAACTCCTTTTTCTTAAAAGGATTCACCGTGCTCATTCTTTTACAATGTTACTGCATTATAAATAGACCCCAAACAATATATCAAATTCAACAGCTGACTTGTACTCTATATACTAATTTGAGGTCTAATCACAGTTCAGACAGTGTCAGAAAACACAAACAAAACTTTAATGGTTTTTGTACATTATCATAACCATAAAAGTGGGTTTGATCTTGATATGTTCACATTCATGTATTTCCCTTTGGTGGTTTTTTTAGATGGTGATAAGGTAAGTGTTTTTTTCCATCGGACTAGCATGACCCAGGATGGTGGGTACTAGCCATGCTGTCAGGTTGGCACCAACTGATGGGAAGCACAGAAATGGCCAAAATGTAAACTCTTACAGATTTTCTCCTTCTCCCCTTTCCTGGAGCAACATCAGTCTCACCTCAGTGCCTCCCTGTTGGAAACGGCTCAGTATAGCACCAACTGGAATGGGATTTGAACCAGGATCCATGGCTGATCAGCACTGGCACTGGACGTTAGTGTGCCAACATTGTAGTGCTCAGTGCCTCTAAGCTCCTCAGACTTTTTATTAAAATCGCATAATTTTAAATCATCTGTTTGTGTGTGTTTGTTTCTCGGGAGTTTTCCGGTTTAAGTTTTACTCCTGAATTGCATATCTCTCTGCCAGCAATCTTTATCTTATCTCCACTGACTGCCAGCATTATGTTCTGCCAAGTGTTTCCATGTGGATTCACATCACATAGCAGAAAGAGATTTTGTTTTACAAGATTGTGACATTATACCAAGGCTGGAGTGGTTCCAGCAGATAAGGTGGGGGGGGAGGAGAGAGAGAGAGACCTTCAGCTCAGTTGTGAAAATTGTTCCGGGAACTATTTGCTGGTGTAGAGGACAGTGATTGTGCTCTGTGCTTTAATCATCTCAAGATCTCCTATGCCAGTATAAAATACATTGAAACATTGATTAGGACCATTAGTAGATGGACAGTGATTTTATTGCTGAGCAGCTGCAGTTCAGCTTGTTCTACAAAAGAAGCCATTTACCACACATTAATATATAATTCTGGCCAGAACAATTGTCAGGATTCAACAATCTATTTACTAATGACAAATAATAGATTATGACCTGATATATTACACAGATATAGGTATGCAAGTGTATGTATATGTATGTGTGTGCGATGCTAGCTCATTAGGATCAAACATGCTGTATATACAATACACTGTTTTCTTAGCATGCATGCATTTAACAATACTTTGTTTTATTCTGGTCCAACACTCTCATATATATGATAAATGGGACAAGTGATTTGTTGTGACTCAACAACTCGTGAGGAACCCCATAATTTTCACCGTACCGTTCAACTTTCCTTGTCAGTTAATCTGCTCACCGTTTTAATTTTAATCAGCAGCATGTTTTTAAATTGCCAGTGTTTTGCCTCCCTCTCAGCCTGCCTACGAGTGAAGGAGGTTTCCAGCTGGTTATTATAACACCTGCTCACCTAATTGGCATGTGCTGCACTCCACTTAGTAACACTTTAGTTCAAAAGCTCTAATTTTAAACAAAGGCAGCAGACTGAGCACTTGCTGAGCAGGTAGTCTAGTGCCGATGGTCTCTGATCACCTGGGTTCACAGCGTCGGTATAGCCCAAAGTCCTAGCTTCAAAGCTACGCGGCCAGGAAAGTGCCAGGTTTGATCCCTGATCCATGCTTGAGTTAGCTGATTTCAGCCAGGGCAGCAGTTGAGGGGGCTACAATTGATCAAAGTACAAAGAAACTAAAATTGAGCAGGGTTCCCATTCCTGAACAGCACACAATGACCCCTACTGGAACTACACATACGTGCATGCTGAGTGAGCACAGGATTGCTCTCAGTTCTGAACTCCTCCACTATTAGATAGCCTGCTGGCTCACACTTGACAGCAGAGTACTGGAGGGTGACTGCTGGCTGCAGAACTGTAAGTGAAGGAATTAGCACCACCAGAAAAAGAGAAATATGAAAGAAAAGTAATGCAAAGCAAAATGAAATAACTGCAGTCCAGTGTGAATCTACCTTTTCAAAGTGCCCAGGTAAAACATTTGGGGTCCTGGCAACTTTCTAAATTTGTCAGTATTTCTAATGTTAACTGAAAATGAACTATCGCAGCTGCTCTCTTCTATAACATTAAATATGACCTGCCTTGGAAGCCAAGTGCTCCTCTGTCACTGGGCTCCATAGGGCCGATAGTGACGTGCAGCTGGCAGTAAAAACTGGAGTCTGCCAGCTGAACTTTACTCTCCAGACACTGGTTTGAGAAAGACATCTGCAGTATTTCTTATGTAGTATATGCTACACGGAGATCGCAAATCCTCACCCGCTTTATGTATAGCAGTGCTCAGTTTTACCAGGGTGTAACCCTCTTTCTATTTATTGGTATTTATTAGCTTCATTCTGATTACTCACATTTAATGGAACTTTTCAATGTAAATCCCATGATTGTCGCTTGAGCTACTGTAGAATTCCAAATCATTTACTGTGGGTGATTCAAATACTTGAGGACTTTAAATAAAGAGTTTCTGTAGAATCCAGCTTAAAATTCCATTTCCAAGAGATTGCTGAAAATTACTTTTGTGCTGACATCAGGAAGCATAATTTTTTTCCTATGGTAGAAAATATCGAATGCAGTTTAAAGGAAGTTCTGGGTGCTCTATTGGCAAGGATGGGCAGAAGTTTGATCTCTGTGGACCCATGTAGAAACTTTAGAGAGGTTATTTTGAAAACAAATATGAAGCAAGTGATGGCCAACAAAGATTGGATTTGGTCATGCCTCATGTCCCACTGGCCTGTTCTCTTTCTGTCCCAGTGGCTATGGCCATGTTAACAAGTAACTGCAACCCGGATGTACATCCTGCTCAAGTCAAATAGAAATGAGTTCTGGAAATAATTGGCCAGCTTAACAAAAAGATTGACTGTTGAATTGTGATGAGGAAGAAGGGCTTGATTCATTTCCATTAATCTGTCTGGGCCCTGGCAACACATTGGAATCATTTTATGACCATTCATTTGACAACTACAGACAATACAACTTGAATAAAGGAGCCACAATGTCTAGTGAAATCAGCTCAGGAATCATGAAGTATTTCCTCCCTCCTTTCAGAAATGACTGCTGAGGACTGAAGTGAAGTGAGCTGCTCGCTCTATCAGTGTAGTGTGGCAGGACTAATATTCACAGGTGGATGAGGCGGGGCATACATGCTCCCATTTCAATGGAAAATCTCCTCTTTAGTGAATTAAAGAAGTGAGGATTCAGTATTTATAAGGGGGAAGGCATATTTTATAGAGCTGTGCAAATGGATTTTTTTGTAACAGAATAATCTGTCAGTTGAAATGATGAATTGAACAGACCACGCACACATTATGTGATGGATACATGTCTGGAACTGGTGATTCACTGAGAAATTAACTGGCAAGTGGTGGCTCTAGTCTGAATGGTGAATGAGTTACGTAGGAATGTCTCATTACTGGATTACTATTTTTCAGAAGCCATCAAAGGCTGTTGTATTTTCTTTATACCACACATTGATTTTACAACCTTTATGTTTCGTTTTTAAAGGCTGAGGTGACATCATGGCTTCAATCTGTGTGGGCTTGCCTTGGCAGGAGGCTGTGCTTTGCAGTGTTTTGGAATTGTCTTCTCACAAGGTGATTATGTCGTAATTGGCGAAGTTGTATGAGAGATTTACTTGATGGTACTGTAGGGGGTGATTTGTGCTTTTGATCAGCTGAATCTTTGGCGCATATAGAAACCCATTGATGTACTTAAAGAACTTTGCCATTAAGAAATCCACATAGGTAGAGTGTGTTTTCCAGATGCAGAATGTGCACTCTCTTCCCATAGTGCCAGCTTTTCCTAAATCCAGAGAGCTTAGGCACAATTTGGAAAAGCCAAGGCTTAGGAACCCTTCGTTTCAAAGGTGATCATTGCTGCAGTTTAGCTGGCTAAAACTTTGCAGCCTCCCATCCCTGAGTGCTGGTAAGTTTTGCAACCCATTAGGACATTGGTGTGTATGGTTATCTGGAGCTGAGTGGGGAAGAATCCCAGCTGCCAAGGACAAATCTGATTTAATGAACTGGGCTGTTTAAACTTCAGCATTGCCCTGGAGTACAGCACAGCCACTTAGCTGAGGTATTTGATTATAGAGTCTGCCATGGAAGGTTGAGTTAGTTTCCATTTTGCATCATTGGGCATATCATCTTGATGGAGTTGAGAAAAATAGTGGAAAAAATGATCAAATTTTTAGTTAGAACAGCAATCTTGAAATGGAATGTGCAGTCTTGCAATGTATATCAAAGATTAAGTAATTGGAAATGATGGAAAATGATATGAGAGAAGACACTTGAAAAGACAGGCATCATTGTGTCTGCATTGTGTGACTGCCAGTGTCAAAAATAGGTGCTAGTTTCAAAAATAATCTACTACAAATAAACTATCCACTTTCGTACCTCGTGTAAGTTTAAAATGGTACAAGTCCCTGGTGCCAGCTTCTTCTGATTACAACTAAAATTGATATTGGCTTAGATGTTCAAAGTTATTGCATGAAAACCTAAAACTGCATTTTTTCCCCCCTCATCACTATTATTATGGCAAGCCAGCAGTTTTCTAAAGAACTGAATCAAATGTATGTACAGGGCTGTAGTCGCCTCATACTGCTGGCCAGATAGAGTTAACTCTTTAATTTTGTGTCAGTTTTTTAATTGGGTGTGCTTGAGGAATCACAGAGGCTCAGTGCTATGCCAGATGACTGCCACATCACAGGCCTGTGTAGACTCCATAGAGTAACAGTGGCATTTAAGTACTGGAATAAGGAAAACATGAAGTAATTGCAAGCTTGAAGACTGAGTTTTAGAACACTTAAAAATCATAATCAGAATGTGCTGTAAATAATTTGTCAATGTGCATGTTTATTACTTTAAGTACATTGCCATGCCTGTTTTGGTCCTTGGAATTCTGAAACATCCTTCAGGCTATTGTTAAAGGACTGCTAAAGACCTAGGGCAAAGAAATGAACCCGTTGGGATGGGCGAGAAAATTTTTGTTAAATCTAAAGCGCAGCTCATTCCAATGGCCTAGTGGTTACGTACACATTTGATGTATCATAAAGATCAGCTTCATTCCGTAGGTTTTACTAAGTTAACTGATCTCATTACTGTAGAGGGGAGCGGTGCAAAAATTGGCTGTTGCACTCCTGGCCTAGGGAGGAAACAACCAGAGTTCCTGCTGCTGACTATAATCCAATGGCCCTGTTGGAAATCTATGTGTCAGGTGAGAACAGGAACAGGTTCAGTTGTGATGTCCCCATGCTTAAATAGCCTGCTGACATTTGAGCATCTAATGTGTGAAGAATGGGCACTTGGGCGAGGTATGGAAAGATGCCTGGTGGGTGTGGGACTTGGATACCCCAATATAAGTCAGTGCCTTCAGCAAAGAAGAATCTGGAGAAATAATACTTGCACGCAAAGCTGCTACCAGCCTGCGCCAGATGATCATCTGATGAATATATTCTTCAGCTTTGGGACATTTGTATTCCTGGCAACCCCAGCCCCTGCACAAAGTGCAGGTTCAAATCTCTGACCTAGAAATCCAAATGCAATTTGTCTTCACAATCACAGGCCTTGAATTTCCTGTGTATTTGTGCCCAGAGAGACATGTAACTCGGGGGGGAGAAGCAATGTGCAACTTTTGTGTGTAAGTGAGCTTCATATGTAACTACAATGCATCCAAATCACTTTGTTTTTTTTTTGTATCTTTTTGTTGATCCCTCTGCCTGAATGCCTTTCTGCCATAAAACTGCACCCTGTGCCCCCAACCCTGAGTTCAAACACCTTATATATGGATTTCCTGCAAAAGTGCTTGTTCAGAGGCACTCTTCAAATTACAACCAGATTTTTCTGATGTTTTATTTCTGTTATTTTCTGTTCCTTTCTAATGCATTTTTATGTCATCAGTGTAATTCACATTAAGCTTCTCCGATTACAGGTTCCTCAACACGTATGTAATGTAAATGAATGATGGTTCAACGAGTTAAAACTTTAATTTTTCATGCTTAAGGGATATATGCTGTGTATTCATTTTCCTTGACCCCCAGTTGTTTGCTCTGATTTACACCCATTTGTATGTTCTAATTAGAATGGCAGGGGATTCTGGTGTACCTTGAGATCAGGCAAATGGTTGCATTTTTGGGTCTAACGTCAGAAGGCCACACAGAAATTTTAAGCCTGGTAAAAGTAATTTGAATTAGTAAATAACAGTAATGGTTAATATCTTGAGTTTTTTTTTTTATAATTGCAAAATGCTTACATAGTGGGGGGTGGAGGGTGGTGAGTGAGGGACCGGGAACCCGCTCACCTCCAACTAACTGCCCATTAAGCTCCTTGAGGCTGGGGAGGGCCAGAAAGCGAATTTGAAATCACAGATTGGCGAAACCAAGTGAACAGCTGTTGAGTGCAATACGGGTAGCTAGCAGATCATGTTAATAGTGAATAAAATGTTTCGGAAAAAAGGACTATTGTGTCAGAACAGGTGTAGTACCTTTTCATTGGCTGTTTGGTGACTTCTCTGCGCCAGGAGGCTGCTGGCCCTCTGATCTCTTTCCTCTTCTATTTTGCAAGGCAGCGGCAAGCCCAGTCATGGCTGTTGTCAGCCTTTTGAGGATTGTACTCAGCTCTCAGTGCCATGAATTGGGCATCAAGCTCGCCTCCTGCCCAATTAGCTGATCTGTATTTGAGAATAGTGTTGCGTCCACAGCGCATACAACGTGTTGGGTCACGTCCAGGAAATGATCCTGGTTTACTGACGCTGGATTGAAAATCAAGCCCCTGAACATCAACATGTCCAGTGGACAATTTATGTAAAAGCCGAACCAGTAGCTAAAGAACAACTCATTTTATGACCCCGTACCAAGTCAGTCAAATGTAACACAGATGGTTTTACTTAATTACGTAACTAATTTGGCAAGAAATTTTGTGCTGATAGACTGCAGGGTGCATTAGGGGAACAAGTTAAGTGCCGAAGGAGGGCAATCCCAGTCAGAGGAGGGGAGCACTGGAGGCCCAAAGTTTCCTTTTGGGGAATGGAGGAGCATTCCTCCTCCTCCAGGACCAAAAGGAATGCTGTGCATCAACTTTAAAACAAACACACCTTACTCAGCCTTTTCTGGCCCTGGCTACTGCTCATAGCAGGTTTTGTCAGGTGGGAATCCATTACTGGTCTCCCGCTCAGGCCTCGGGTTAAAATGACAGGAAGCGCCCTGATGATACCATCAGCTTTGGGGCGGGTGTCTTTGCTGCTTTCAATTTAGAGTTGCCAGTTGGCCAGATTGGGGCAGGAAAGGAGCGGCTAAGTCCACTGCACCATCTTAACTGCTTCCCCGTGTCTGATTTCCACCATGTGAGGAGGGAGCAGTGGGGGTGGGGTGGGAGGGGTGGCAGTGGGGTTAAAGCTGACTCCATAATCTCAGGACTAACTGCAGCCTAGTATTCACACCAACAAGGACTCTTCATCTAAGCCATAAGCTTGGGCTGCAGCCCTGAAGAAATATCTCCCGAGCATGTGTGATTGGATGTGGTGTATTTTTGAACAGTTTTACGCACAAACGAAAGCTGTAAATTTGTATTGATGCATAGTGATGTTGGTAAGACTAATAATAATGTCATCACTAAAAGTTTATTGCAGATAAATTCTGTGCCCCCTGTGTATTTATTTTTGATGAGAAATGGCCTGGAGTTACGTCATTCCTATAATTACACTTTCTAACACTTATCAGCAGGAATTTCTAGGAAATCAGTTCTTCTCAGATAAGATGCAACAGAAAGCAGATGCATTATAAAGGGATCGACAGTTCAGACCCTTTTCACACATGCTTTTTGCCACAGAGGCTGCTTTATTATAATAAAAACCTATCACTTTAAATATTGTTGAAGCAATATTTATGTAGACTGGCATGGCAATTTGAAAATTATTTGCAGTTTTCTTGAATGAAAACAATTTTGAGTCTTGCACATGAACCTACTCACACATTTTTACAGGATTTTAGAATGGTGAGTTGAGAATACCTGTACAGTCACCTCCAGATATGCAAATCCATGCCTGGACACAATGGATTCCCAAAACCATAAAAGTATAATTGATTTTCTTGTGTTGCATGGGTTATTTTTCCATCAGTCACCAAGGCTTGTTCACAGTCTTATCACACGTTCATCTGGCATTTGCTGTTGGGATGTATAAGCAAATACATTTTCATGTATTGCACTAAGTATTAAAATCATAATGTTCTGGGTTATTCAAAATACAGAAAATGCTGGAAATATTCAGGTCTGGCAGCGTCTGTGGACAGAGAAACTGAGTTAACGTTTCAGGTCGGTGACCTTATATCAGAACTGGGTAAAGTTAGGAGTGTGGTAGGTTTTAAGCAAGTGAAAGGGGGAAGGGTGGGAAAAAGAACAAAAGGGAAGGTCTGATGGGGTGGAAGGCAGGAGAAATTAAATGACAAAAGGGTGCCTGATGCAAAGCTCCACAGATGCTGCCAGACCTGCTGAGTATTTCCAGCATTTTCTGTTTTCTTTCAGATTTCCAGCATCTGCAGTATTTCGCTTTTGTTCAGCGTATAATTAGATGTTCTGATGGCTAGGGCAGGAGTGAATGTATTGGATGGATGTACTTTTATGCTTGGCCTTTTTATCAGCCCTGATTTTTCTTATGCTATGGCCATTATCCTGTGGCCTTGTGATTTTTGGGAAGGGAGATTGATGAGCTGAACTGTGTATACCAGGGTCACTGACCCGAGGCGTTGACTCTACTTCTCTTTCCACAGATGCTGCCGGACCTGCTGAGTGGTTCCAGCGTTTTTTGTTTTTATTTCCGATTTCCAGCATCCGCAGTATTTTGCTTTTATTTTTATGTGTATGTGGTATGAATGGGACAGTGTGCTCACAAGACTTTCACAGTGTAGTTGTCATTCAGTTTTGTGTTCTTACAACACATTTGCAGCACGATTCTAAAATGATAGTCTAAAGTGATGGCAAATGATTTTTGGAATCCAGGAATTGTGGATTGACATCAATATAGTTTTTCTTATCCCTATTAAATTGTTGTTTGGTTTACCATTTACCTCAAGTATATGGAGTTACGTAGAATCTACAGCACAGAAACAGACCATTCGACAAAAACTTGTATTTATATAGTGCCTTTAACCTAATAAAACGTCCCAAGGTGTTTCGCAGGGATATTATGAAACAAAATATGACACCAAGCCACATAAGAAGGTATTAGGACAGGTGACCGGAAGTCTGGTCAAAGAGGTAGATTTTAAGGAGTGTCTTAAGGGAGGAAAGTGAGGTAGAGAGGCAAGAGATGTAGGAAAGGAATTCCAGAGCATTGGGCCCACGCGGTGGTGGACCGATTTAAAACCAGGAACGCTGAAGAGGCCGGAATTAGAGGAGGGTAGTAAGGCTGAAGGGGACCTTAGAGATGGGGAGGAGCGAGACCACAAAGGGATTTGAAAACAAGGATGAGAACTTTAAAATCAGGGTGTTGTTTAACCAGGAGCCAATGTAGGTCAGCGAGCACGGGGTGATGGGCAAACAGGATTTGGTACGAGTTAGGACACGGGCAGCATTGTTTTGGATGACCTCAAGTTTACGGAGGGTAGAATCTGGGAGGCTGGCCAGGAGTGTGTTGGATTAGTCAAGTCTAGAGGTAACAAAGGCATGGCTGAGGCCTTCAACAGCAGAAGGGCTGAGGCAGGGGTGGAATCGGGCAATACTATGGAGGTGAAAATAGGACACCTTAGTGACAGTGAGCCTACGTGGTTGAAAGCTCATCTCGGGGTCAGATATGACACCAAAGTTGCGAACAGTCTGGTTTAGCCTCAGACAGTTGTCAGGGAAAGAGATGGAATTGGTGGCTAGGGAGCGGAGTTTATGGTGGGGACCAAAGACAATAGTTTCAGTCATCCTAATATTTAATTGGAGGAAATTTGTTAGGAATTTTTGGTCTAAACAAAGTTTCATATTAGTTTAACATAGTTTTTCTGCTTTTGAAGTTAATTTCTCTGAAAATGAAGCCCAGTGATTGGTTTGTATTTTTTTAATGGCTGTATTAATGTGCATTGCTATGTTTAGTGATTTATGTATTCGTATCCCTCAATCCCTTTGCTCCTCCACCCTCTGTAGTCTCTTATTATCCAAACAGTATGTGGCCTCTTTATTCTTCCCACCAAAATGCACAACCTCATAGTTATCTATATTGAAATTCATTTGCCAAATCGATGTCCATTCTGCAATTTTATTGATGCCACCTTGTATTTTGTCACGCTCCTCCTCAGTATTAATTAAATCCCCCCCAAATTGGTGTCATCCACAAATATTGAAATTGTACTTCTGATTCCTGCGTCCAAATTGTTTATGTGAACAACAATGGTCCCAGCACCGAAGCCTGTGGAACACTACTTCCCAGCCTGAATAGCTGCCCTTAACCCCTACTCTCTGTTTTCTACTCTGTAGCCAGCGTAAGATCCATTCTGTTACTTATGCCTTGACTCCACATGCTCTGACCTTGGTCATCAGTGTACTATGTGGTACTTTGTCAAAGACCTTTTTGAAAATCCAAAGTTATTGCAACTACAGTATTATCCTTGTCTATGCTTTCTGTTACTTGAAAGAATTCAATAAGAGTGGTCAAGCATGACCTTCACTTTTTAAATCCATAGTTTTTTTTCATCCTTTCAAGGCCTGCATTTATTGCCCATCCCTAATTGCCCTTGAGAAGGTACTGATGAGCCCCCTTCTTGAACTGCTGCAGTCCATGTGGTGCAGGCACACCCACAGTGATGTGAGGCAGGGAGTTCCTGGTTTTTGACCAGGTTAGTAACTATTCTTTAATATATTTTTGGTTTCTCTGTTACATCTTTGAGTAAATATTCCACTATCTTTACTGCCACTGACGTTAAGCTATTGTTCTATTGTTCTCTCGACTTGTTGTAGCTCCTTTTTTAAATATAGGAATATAATCTTCTGGCACTGTTCCCTTTCTTGATGAGTTTTATATACCTGCAATAGTGCCTGTGCTATCTCTTCCCTAACATTTAATGTGTGTCGATACAATGCATCTGGACAAGGGGTTTTATTGCCTCGAAGTTTGATTCGTTTATCAATTATGTCCCCCCTTGGTAGTTTTGGAATTAATGTCTGCCACTTTTAACAGTGGAAGTGGTTAGATCAGTGGGCTTTTAATATAAATGGATACATCATTTCCCAAAAGCTCTTGAAAGGTTTCTCGATTTACTTCGTTTATGTATTTGTGGGCACTTTATAATTCATGATGATGAGTTCAATGAGACACACCTGATCCTCGGGATGCTGATTTCCTTATTTTAGTATACTGTGAAAGAGGTGTTTCCCATAATTGGACCTGTATTGTCAGTATCCATTTGAGAGCAGATCTTAGGAAAAGTTTTTAAAAATTGCTAAAAGGCTCACTTAAAAAAATCCCCAGTAACAGCGACTTTAAGTCCTGTTGTGCTTAGGATTTGGAGTTTAAATTTATGCCTTCAATAACTGGTGGAAACACAGAAAACTCATGTTCCCTGGACTTTTGAAGTGGACTGGTGCAAAAATTCGTGTGTAGTGGCATTATGCTGTAAAATTGAGATTCACTGGCTCACAATTTGCTTCAAAAAAAGATGCACCTACAAACTTCTTTCGATTACACCAATACTTTGTAGGAAATTCCAATCTTTGGCATAAAGGATTGAGGAAATGCGAACATAAATAAATTCACTCAAAACCCAAACAGTTGGAATCTGAGTCTAAATTCCTTCAATAGAACTATTGAGGCTAAGGTGTTTTTTGCTTTCTCTTTCCTCTTGTAGGCCACTTCTGTGAAACCATTAACAATTGATGTTTGTCATTTAACCTCCTGAAGGTCTGCACAACACATCCTAAGTAGACTCACATTTTTAAGAGGAAGGTGGGTTAGAAGGCCCCAGTATCTTGGGCCTGTGTTATCAAAGGAATCTTAGCTCCAGTATTGTTGGATGTCCTCCTTTACCTAGTTTGACACCATATACAACAAAGGAACAGTGTTGTACTGTAGTCTGGCCAGCACCTTAATTAAGGCTTGTATGCCTTATCACTTTTTCCAATCATTTAGCTAAGTGTTACAAGGCTAATCCTTTAAGCCACTGTGTGCACTCAGTGGTGGTGTACATTTTATTAGCTGTGGAGAAATGCCCATAAATTTATCTTCAGTTTTTATGGACTGCAAAGACTTCCTAGCTGTGCATCTGCTTTGCGTTGTGTCTTCTGGCAGCGATCGACAATGTAACCTCCGTAGCCTTTGTCATCGTTCACTTTGAGCTATTCTGCAGCTCCCTTTTGTGTGCATTGAGTTTCTGAAATAGCCCGAGAGCCACAAGAAAGGCTGGACTCTCCTAAGGTCATCCTAGGTCATGTTCAGCATCTGGGGTTGACACTGATGAGGTCAGGTGGGGGTGGGAGGAAGCAGTCTACCTAATCTGTAGCATTCTAACATAGGCTCATTTTAATTCCAGGCGCGAACATATGCATATCCTCATTGTATGAAATCTAATTTGAAAAGAAATGCTCTTCCTCTGTGAGACATATATGGAAGACTTGTACTGTTGGAGCAACTTTCCTCTGCACAATAGAGCACTTAAAATCTGAATATCTGATCATTTGAGAGCATTCAGACTGTTCAAGCTGCAGTTTGTTGACAGGGCAGATTGACACTATAGGTGCTGGTGTGGTTTCCTGTAGATTGTAGCTTTATGGAGGGTCTTGCATAGTGCTGCTGTTTTTCCTGGGAGATTGAGTAAAAGACAATAGTTAAGGAATATGGGTGTGCATGCTTGTAAACTATTCATCTTTTCACTAATCCAGCAGAAGTTAAACAAGCATAGTATCATTCAGCCAGAATTGCAGAGTGACATCAAACATATCCAGCCCCACTACAAGATGGTAATCATGTTATTGTAATTAAAGATAAATGTGGAAGGCTGGCTACAACTTTTGCTTAAGCATTTTACGTGGTTCTTTTCATTAAATGGAATGTAGGTAGAAACCCAGTGAAAAATGAGCCACTCTCTCTCTGTAGTTTATCTGCATTCATCACTATTATTAATTTAATCTATACTTTGCAGGTCTTGTAACTGTCACACATTCTCCCCCCCCACCCCCAGTCGTGCAACTCTCCTTCGCTCATCAGCCTTTTTGCCAATAATGGGGTTACGCTTCCACATTTTGCACCATTTACAGGAGCTTGAAACATCAAAGGTAGAATTTTCTGTTTAGATTTATGTTCCAGTCTGTTTGCTCTGCTGGTATTGGACAGTGACATCCAGTTCAAAATCTTGCCTCAGGGATACTTAGCAGTATCTTTTTGCTCAGTGTACAATGTGTTAACATATTGCACTACTCAATGTCCAAAAATCTGTGAAATGTAGCAGGCTGCTGTGTAATGCGCTCTATGTAAACTTGCAGGATTGCAATTTAAACACCAGAGCATTATACATAGCCCCAAAGGACTTCTTAATTTATAGCTGCTTTTCTACTTAGCCTTTTCTCTGATGTCAGGAGAATGAGCTCTTGGATAGCAATCTTCCATGTTTATACTGCCATCTTGTTCTAGTAAGCACAACTGGTCTAATGAGCAGGACTGGGAGCATTTTTTTAAAATTAGCTCACGAGATGTGGACATCGCTGGCAAGGCTGACCGACATTGTCCATCTTTAGTATAATGGAGTGTCTTGCTAGACCAGTTTTGAGGACAGTTAATGGTCAACCACATTGCTGTGAGTTTGGAGTTATACATAGCCAGATTGGGTAAGGATGGCAGGTTTCCTCCATAAGGACATTATCAAACCAGCAGGGTCTTTACGACAACCCCACAGCTCTATGGTAACACTTACTGATACTAGACGTTTATTTCCAGATTTTATTAAAGAAACTGAATTCAAATTCTCAAACTGCCATTACAGTGGGCAATTGTCCGCAGTCAGGGGATTTGATACTGAGCAACAGTAATCTGATCCTATGCATTGCAATGGGATAGAAGCAGAGTCATTGAATATATTGGTAGCTCACGGAGTGCGTCTCAGCTAGATCCAAAACCAGGTAAGTCAGGTCATCCAAATTGAATGAGAACATAGGAACATAAGAAACAGAAGCAGGAATAGGCCATTTGGCCCTTTGAGCCTGCTCTGAAATTCAATAAGAAATTGGCTGATCTATCTCAACCCCACCTTCCCACATGATCCCCATATCCCTTAACTGCCTTACTATCCAAAAATCTATCAATCTTGAATATACTCAACAACTAAGCATCCACAGCCCTCTGGGGTGGAGAATTCCAAAGATCCGCCACCAGCTGTGTGAAAAGAATTTCTACTTATCTAGGTCCTAACTGGCTGACCCCTTATTCTGAGACTGGCCCTTAGTTCTTGACTCCCCATCCAGGGGAAACATCCTCCCAACATCTACCCTATAAACACCCAAGAATTTTATATGTTTCAACAAGATCACCTTTCATGTTTCTAATTTCTAAGAAATATAGGCCTAGTCTACTCAATCTCTCCTCGTATGACAATCCCCCTCATCCCAGGAATCAGTCTCATGAACCTCTGTTGCACTCCCACTAAGGAGGGCATGTATATCCTTCCTTATGTAAGAAGTCCAAAACTGTACACACACAACTTCAGGTCTCACCTAGGCCCTATACAATTGCAGTAAGACTTCTTCACTCTTATAGTCCAATCCCTTTGTAACAAATGCTAATATACCATTTGATTTCCAAATTGCTTGCTGTACCTAACTTTCTGTGATTCATGTACAAGGATACTCAGATCCCTCTGAATACCAACATTTCCCAGTCTCTCACCATTCAAAAAATATTCTGCTTTTCTATTTTTCATTCTAATATAACCAGTGCAAAGAGAAACACACATTTTCTGTTGGCTGAGCTTGTAATACAAATGCCCTTGAACAGTAACCTGAAACAAGTGATATTTTCATTGCAAGGTGCTATTGAAACCTTCAAAGGGTTAAGTTTAAATATTAGCGATCTGCTGACAAAAGATTTGTTAGGAGCAAAAAAGAATTGGGAATACAATGGGGCTGACTTTGTCAAATTTTTCTGTTTCTAAACCAGGCGAGAGATCTGTTGCCTTGAGGGCAGGGCTTCTTTAAGACTGCAGGGGATTCTGCGTTTATAAAGAGCACTTCTTTGACCTCCTTGTCTCGAGAGACAATGGGTAAGCGCTTAGAGGTGGTCTGTGGTTTGTGGAGTAGCGCCTGGAGTGGCTATAAAGGCCAATTCTAGAGTGACAGACTCTTCCACAGGCGCTGCGGATAGAATTGGTTGTCGGGGCTGTTACACAGTTAGCACTCTCCTTACACTTCTGTCTTTTTTCCTGCTAACTGCTAAGTCTCTTTGACTCGCCACGCTTTAGCCCCGCCTTTTTGGCTGTCCGCCAGCTCTGGTGATCACTGGCAACTGACTCCCACGACTTGTGGGAGCAGTACAGGGCACTTAAATGCGCATCAGTCAAGAAGATTAACATCAGATTACTCTATGGTAAATACAGGAAATCTATGCGTGTTTAAGTGAAATATTTGTATTGTGATAATACTTGAGTACTCCTACGAAAGCATATGATCATTGAGGACCCCATTATGTGCGATCAATATACACTCATATTCTCTATATGTATTTATGTGTGTGTATGTGTATAGTACAGAGATGTTGACATTACCAGTTTCTAGCCACTTAGCTCTGTGTTGAATAAACACTTCCTACATTTAGCTTTTTAAGCCCAGGGATATACTATACTGTGCAACATCTTAATCCAACAGCTTCACTTCCAAATCTAATGTATCCGATCTACCACCTGAATGTTTAGTTCTGATTTTAATTTGATTTTTTCTCTCTCTCGCCTGGTCCTGTTCGGAAAGTATCGTCTCCCTCACTGGGGTCTGGTTCCATGACAGTGGTCATCTAGTAGAACCTTGCTACCTTGCTCAAGTGGCCATTATTCACATTTGACGCTTGACTGTTATATAGAATTATATATAGAAATATATAGAATTATATATAATGTACAGCCCAGAAACAGGCCATTCAGCCCAACTGATCCATGCTGGTGTTTATGTTCCGCAAGAGCCTCCTCCCACCCCCTCTTCATCTAATCCTATCAGTATAACCTACTCTTTACTCCCATGTGTGATTATTTAGCTTCCGCTTAAGTATATCTGTGCTGTTTGTCCCAACTACTCCTTGTGGTTGCAAGTTCCATGTTCTCACCACTTTCAGGGTAAAGAAGCCTCTCCTGAATTCCCTATTGGATTTATTAATGACTGTCATATATTTATGGTCCCTAGTTTTGGTCTTCCCCACAAGTGGAAATTGCCAATTGACTGTTAGTGACAGCAGTCTATCCCAACTGTTGAGAACTAATCCTGTCCTCAGCAGACACACATTCCAGCAGGGGTTGCTGCATAGTGACCTGGAGTGGGAAACCTGGATGATTTTGCCTTTTAGAAACTGTTGTAGCGGCCATTCCTCTGCCATCACTAAATCGGCTAACTCCATGCAGATTGGAGATCAAACCTTTCCTGGGCTGAAAAACTTAAGAGTGGGTGATTTTACCTCTGAGCCTTTGGGGAGCCATAACAATTGATTTTGAAATCCATGTTTGTGTTGTCGAAACAGGTGATTGGATTGTCAGAGTTGTGTGTGTGTGTGTTCGTTCCCAACCACCACACCGGCCTCTCCGTTAGGACGGCAAAGCAGTATGGCAGAAGGCCTTTCATGTATGGTCGTCCTCATGTCCTCACGACCGGTCACCATGCGTGTCTGACTAATGGATTAATTTTGAATTGCACTCACTGCTTATGCAGGCAAACGTGGCAACCGATTGTCACACAGCCCGTTTAACGAGTACTAAATAATGAAGAAGGACCAGGTGCTTTTTCTTTGATATTGGTTATAGAGTCAGAGTCGTACAGCATAGAAACAGGCCCTTCGGCCCACCGCGTCCATGCCGACCATAATGCCTATCTATACTAATCCCATCTGCCTGCATTAATTCCATATCCCTCTATGCCTTGCTCATTCAAGTACCTGTCCAGATGCCTCTTAAATGTCACTACTGTTCCTGCCTCCACCACCTCCCCAGGCAGCTCATTCCAGATACCCACTATTCTTTGTGTGAAAAATTTACCCTTTTGATCCCCTTTAAACCTCCTCCCTCTCACCTTAAATCTATGCCCTCTAGTTTTAGTCACCCCTACCATGGGAAACAGACTCTGGCTATCTACCTATCTATGCCTCTCATAATTTTATATACCTCTATCATGTCCCTTCTCAGCCTCTTTCGCTCCAGGGAAAACAGACCCAGCCTATCCAATCTCTCTTGATAACTCAAGCCCTCCAAACCAGGCAACATCCTTGTGAATCTTTTCTGCACCCTCTCTAGCTTAATCACATCTTTCCTGTAGTGAGGCGACCAGAACTGCACAAAGTACTCCAAATGCGGCCGAACCAACGTCATGTACAACCGTAACATGACGTCCCAACTCTTGCACTCAATGCCTCGGCCAATGAAGGCAAGCATGCTATACGCCTTCTTTACCACCCTGTCTACCTGTGTTGCCACTTTCAGGGAACTATGTACTTGCACCCCAAGGTCTCTCTGCTCAACAACACTCCCCAGGGCCCTGCCATTCACTGTATATGTCCTGCCCTGGTTTAAATTCCCAAAATGCATCACTTCACACTTGTCTGCGTTAAATTCCATTTGCCACTCCCTTGCCCACTTTCCCAGTTGATCTATATCCTGTTGTGACCTTAGACAACCTTCTTCACTGTCCACTATATCACAATTTTGGTGTCATCTGCAAACTTACTAATCATGCCCCTTACATTCACATCCAAGTCATTCATATATATGACGGAGGGCCCAGTTGAGGAAGGAACATTGACCAGGATTCAGGGAGATTGAATCTCTGTTTAATGTCTCATCTGAAAGATTGCACCTCCAACAATACAGCACTGCCCGAAGCAATCAACCTTGATCATGGGCTGAAGTCTGTAGAAGGAAGAGTGCTGCCACATTAACATAAGCTGACATGTACACTTCAAAGAGTTGTCCACTGCTACTGCTAGTGCTATTGTTAATCAGAAAGAGAATGAGGCTGGATGAGATTTCTTTCCTGATGGCTCTTGAGCCACCCAACTGAGAAATAACAGCACTCGCCTGTTAGGCATAACTGTGTCAAAAGCTCACTCAAAATGGATATGACTCCTGTGCACTCGCGGACGTCTTGTATGTTCATCCACTTTTAATTATTACGTGAAGAAACCAGAAACATTTACAGGTATTTTTTAATTCACCGTATTTTCTGAATTAAAAAGTAAAAATATTTCTCTTTGTTTTACTGTGCAAAAATGGTCCTTTTTAAAAAAAAAGAACTGCAAGTATTTATTAGCATTGTCTGATTCTCCAGCTAATGGTCATTCAGTATTTGATACTTTTCCGCAAGAACATTTTGAGCATTGTCTCTATTTCTTGTGAATTTAGATATCTTGCAGCTTGTGGTTTTAAAATGTGCAATGATCATAAATGACAGGTCAGGTTGCTGTTTTTTCTGATGGTGGATGGTACTTCAACTCTTGCACTACTATCACTGTTTTCACTTCTTACTATTCAACCGCATTGAATCTTGTTTGTCTTTCATGCCATTAAAATGTAAATGAATGCATTTCCTATTTCCACTGGTTAAAACAATGAATTCTACACAGCTACTTGACTGATGGTAGACATATGAGGGAGAAAGGAATAGAGAGATATCTTGATGGGGTTAGATGAAGTGAAGGGTGGGAGGAGGCTTGTGTGAAGTATAAACACTGGCCTGAACCCGTTAGGCCACATAGCCTATGCCTCTGCTATAGTTATGCAATGTAATGGTGGCTGCAACGTGGAGGCAGTACAGGGCAGAGGAGCTTCCTGTGAGAGATGTGGGCTTTGTAAGGGGAAAAAAAAGGCTTGCATTTATATATCGCGTTTCTTGACCACAGGATATTACCAAGTACTTTACAGCCAATGAAGTACTTTTGAAGTTCTTCACTGTTGTAATGCGGCAGCCAATTTGCACACAGCATTCTCCCACAAATAGCAATGTGATAATGATCACTTAATCTGTTTTTGTGATGTTGATTGAGGGATAAGTATTGGCCACGTCACCGGGGATAACTTCCCCTGTTCTTTGAAATAGTGCCATGGAATCTTTTACATCCACCTGAGAGGGCAGACGGGGCCTTGATTTAACATCTCATCTGAAACTCGACACCTCTGACCATGTAGCAGTTCCTCGGTACTGCTCTGGAGTGTCACTTGAACCCGCAACCTTCTGACTCAGAGACAAGAATGCTACCAATTGAGCCATATCTGACACAAGAAGCTTCTATTGGCAGAAGGAGCATGATTGTCCGATAAAGCATTTGCTGAGGTTATTTGACTAGGAAATGAAGAGGATTTCAACAAGCTCCTGGCAATGCAGAGTATGATTGGTCTGGTACAGAACAATAATAAAACTAAGCCATTATTGGAAAAGCCTTGTTGCAAATTGTTTGCGACAATAGACAACACACCGGTTGGGTTCCAGCTTTTTTCTGATGGCTGACATGACCAGAGCTTTGCCACGACTTGCATCTGTACAGAAACTGTCCAATTAGGCAACTCTGTCGTTCAAGTAGACACCAAACCTGGAAGAGTAGTTCACTGAAGACAGAGGTCACCTGGAGTCACTTAATTTGCGGCAGGCTGCTTTTTACATGCCCTATCACTGGGGCATGCCAGCATTTCTGTCAGCGAGCAATAAATAACTGGTTGACGATGGAAGGTAAATGACAAAACCCATCACTCTGAAGGCAATTAGACCACTTCAGTAGCCATGTTATGGTGACCTACAGGCATTATTTCAAAAACCTTACAGTCCAGTCCTCATCAAAACACCTGTGTAATCCTGTCTGAGCTGAATTAAGATTAAATGTAAATATCTGTTTCATCTGTACAAGGTACGAGCTACTTCTCTGGAGAACACATTCTGCTTAAGAGTAAGTTTGATCTGCGAGCGAAGTGTTTCCCATTTATTACAATGATTCTGTTCATTTGAAAAGGAGAAAGCCCTGGAGAATCAGCTGAATAAAGCCAAACTAGAGAAACACCAGTAAGAAAGTGAAAACTAAATAAACTGAAGAGCAGAGTGTTTGAAGTGAATGTTTAAATGACGGAGTGAAGCAACAACTTTTATCTATATAGCATCTTTTAATGTTGTAAAACATTCCAAGGCACTTCACAGTGGCATTAGCAAACAGAATTTGGCACCAAGCCACATAAAGAGATATTAGGACAGATGTAAGTTTTAAAAGAGTCTTAAAGGAGTTAAAGAGGCGGAAAGGTTCTTTCTTTTTCTTTTGGGCCTCCTTATCTCGAGAGACAATGGATACGCGCCTGGAGGTGGTCAATGGTTTGTGAAGCAGCGCCTGGAGTGGCTATAAAGGCCAATTCAAGAGTGACAGGCTCTTCCACAGGTGCTGCAGAGAAATTTGTTTGTCGGGGCTGTTGCACAGTAGGCTCTCCCCTTGCGCCTCTGTCTTTTTTCCTGCCAACTACTAAGTCTCTTCGACTCGCCACATTTTAGCCCCGTCTTTATGGCTGCCCGCCAGCTCTGGCGAACGCTGGCAACTGACTCCCACGACTTGTGATCAATGTCACAGGATTTCATGTCGCGTTTGCAGACGTCTTTATAGCGGAGACATGGACGGCCGGTGGGTCTGATACCAGTGGCGAGCTCGCTGTACAAAGTGTCTTTGGGGATCCTGCCATCTTCCATGCGGCTCACATGGCCAAGCCATCTCAAGCGCCGCTGACTCAGTAGTGTGTACAAGCTGGGGATGTTGGCCGCCTCGAGGACTTCTGTGTTGGAGATACGGTCCTGCCACCTGATGCCAAGTATTCTCCGGAGACAGCGAAGATGGAATGAATTGAGACGTCGCTCTTGGCTGACATACGTTGTCCAGGCCTCGCTGCCATAGAGCAAGGTACTGAGGACACAGGCCTGATACACTCGGACTTTTGTGTTCCGTGTCAGTGCGCCATTTTCCCACACTCTCTTGGCCAGTCTGGACATAGCAGTGGAAGCCTTTCCCATGTGCTTGTTGATTTCTGCATCTAAAGACAGGTTACTGGTGATAGTTGAGCCTAGGTAGGTGAACTCTTGAACCACTTCCAGAGCGTGGTCGCCAATATTGATGGATGGAGCATTTCTGACATCCTGCCCTATGATGTTCGTTTTCTTGAGGCTGATGGTTAGGCCAAATTCATTGCAGGCAGCCGCAAACCTGTCGATGAGACTCTGCAGGCACTCTTCAGTGTGAGATGTTAAAGCAGCATCGTCAGCAAAGAGGAGTTCCCTGATGAGGACTTTCCGTACTTTGGACTTCGCTCTTAGATGGGCAAGGTTGAACAACCTGCCCCCTGATCTTGTGTGGAGGAAAATTCCTTCTTCAGAGGACTTGAACGCATGTGAAAACAGCAGGAAGAAGAAAATCCCAAAAAGTGTGGGTGTGAGAACACAGCCCTGTTTCACGCCACTCAGGATAGGAAAGGGCTCTGAGGAGGAGCCACCATGTTGAATTGTGCCTTTCATATTGTCATGGAATGAGGTGATGATACTTAGTAGCTTTGGTGGGCATCCAATCTTTTCTAGTAGTCTGAAGAGACCACGTCTGCTGACGAGGTCAAAGGCTTTGGTGAGATCAATGAAAGCAATGTAGAGGGGCATCTGTTGTTCACGGCATTTCTCCTGTATCTGACGAAGGGAGAACAGCATGTCAACGGTCGATCTCTCTGCACGAAAGCCACACTGTGCCTCAGGGTAGACGCGCTCGGCCAGCTTCTGGAGCCTGTTCAGAGCGACTCGAGCAAAGACTTTCCCCACTATGCTGAGCAGGGAGATTCCACGGTAGTTGTTGCAGTCACGGCGATCACCTTTGTTTTTATCGAGGGTGATGATATTGGCATCGCGCATGTCCTGGGGTACTGCTCCCTCGTCCCAGCACAGGCATAGCAGTTCATATAGTGCTGAGAGTATAGCAGGCTTGGCACTCTTGATAATTTCAGGGGTAATGCTGTCCTTCCCAGGGGCTTTTCCACTGGCTAGAGAATCAATGGCATCACTGAGTTCTGATTTGGTTGGCTGTATGTCCAGCTCATCCATGATTGGTAGAGGCTGGGCTGCATTGAGAGCAGTCTCAGTGACAGCATTCTCCCTGGAGTACAGTTCTAGGTAGTGCTCAACCCAGCGGTCCATTTGTTGGTCAGTGATTATGTCCCCTGATTTAGATTTGAGGGGGGCGATCTTCTTGATGGTTGGCCCAAGAGCTCTCTTCATGCCATCATACATTCCTCTGATGTTTCCGGTGTCTGAGGCCAGCTGAATATGACTGCATAGGTGTTGCCAGTAGTCGTTTGCGCAGCGCCTGGCTGTTCTTTGTGCAGTGCTTCTGGCTGCTTTAAGTGCTGCGGATGTTAAATCGCTGGGGGCTTTCTTGTAGTTCAACAGTGCAATGCGCTTAGTGGCTATGACAGGTTCCAGCTCTTCATTATGAGATTGAAACCAGTCTGCATTTCTCTTCGCACTTTTGCCGTAGGTGGTCAAAGCTGAGTCAGAGTCAGGGAGGGAATTCTAGAGCTTAGTGCCAAGGCAGCTGAAGGCATGATCTCCAATGGTGGAGCAATGAAAATTGGGGGTGCACAAGAGGCCAGAACTGGAGGAGCACAGAGGTCTCAGAGGGCTGTAGAGTTGGAGGAGGTTACAGGGATAGGAAGGGGAAAGCCCTGGAGGAATTTGAAAACAAAGATGAATATTATTAAATTGAGGTATTGCCGGACCGGGAGCCAATGTAGGCCAGCGAGAATGGGTTGCACAGGAGTGCTCTATTGTGTAATGCACAAGGCATTGATCTGCAAAACTGCCACTGTCTCACTTTAAGGCCACAAAGTATAAATGTTGCTGAGTAAACATAGATGAGTAGAGAATCAAAAGAGACGGAACTATAGAGCAGTAGATGTCTTAAAATGGCTACAAAACCATAATCTAAGGTCTTCATTCGAAAGAACAATGAATATCTGGGAATGATTGGAAGGTAATAATTTGATGTGATGTTTGACACTATCACCTGTTATGTATTGTTGTAATATAGATTGAGTGTTGTTTAAAGAGGTGACGGATCCTTTGTAGGGCCAAAGAATTACTTGTTTATCACATACATATTATTTACACTCTCCACAAGCCTGTCTAGCTAGCACCCCTCATGCTGCTTCTAGCTTCTTCTCAGCCCAATACCAATACGACTATTACATCATCACTAGAGTGGGAAAGGTTTACTCTCTCTCTCTCTCTCTCTCTCTCTCTCTCTCTTTCAGGCCCTTATACTACATCACCTAAATTTTTCATTCATGTAACATTGTTGTAACAAGTATGAGAGGACTCCCTATGTCATTATTCACATTGAGTCACAAAACCAAGAGTACGGGAACAAGGTTTTTAATAAGTGTAGATAAGGGGGGGGAGGTGGGGCAGGAGGGCATCTGGTTGGAGGAGGGGAGGAACTCAGAGCAGGCAGGAAGGGAGGGACATGTGAAACAGGGAAGGTGTGCCAATGGGTGCTGGGAATGGTAGTCGGATAGCTTGGACAAGGAGACATACACAATTTGCAATTTTAAATCAAGTTCTTTATTGGTTTTCAGAAGAGGAGATTTAAAGTCGCTAGATGAAGATCGTGAATTAAGGGTAGGCTGTAGCTGCGACTTAGGGGGCTGCTGCATGGCTGATTGCATCCTGGTGTTCACGAAAGAATAGTGGAGAAGACTTGTCAGTAGAAAATTTATGGGTGAGCGCAATTTTTCTGAGGAATTTCATGCTGATGCATTTCTTGTGTTATAAATTTTAAATGTAGTTGTTAACCAGGGGTCAGTAAGAAAATAATTTGGCTGCTAAAAAGATTTGGAAGGTATTTTGCAAGATGTGCTTGGAGATAGTGCACTAAGTGCTGAAATAGATTTTTAAAAAATTGATTCTTGGATAATGTGAGTCAAAGCAGTATTGTGTGACAAATGAGACAGACTAGGAAATTCCCCATTGTTCACAGGTAGGCTGAAGTCTCGAGCACAGTGCGACGTTTAGCTTCTAACATGGCCTGCTTCTTTAAGGCCACTGCTCACGATCTCCCAGTGGGAATCCAGGTCATTTTATATGTTTGTAAATTACGCAGGTCAATTAGAGATTAGTAAATAACATGTAAATGACTTGTAAATTTCAGGCTCACATTCAGAAGAAGGTTGGACAGATATCTCGCTTTCTTTTTATAAGATTATTTGAATCTGTGACAATGCATGATGTTTAGATGTAACAAATGCACACCAGATACAAGGCTTTTACATAGTTACCCTGGTGACGCTCACAGGAGGAGATGTTTTATAAGGAAGTGAATGTGCTGTGATGTTGTTTCTGACAAGTGGGAGATTGTGGTTTTTGGGAGGGTTTCTGGGTTTTTATAGATTTGGGATGGTGTGGAAATAGTTAAGTGGCTTGGGGAAATTGCTGCAGTGGATGTGATTGAGTAGTTTGTGGAGAATAGTAATGGAGAAGCCAAGTAGAGAGGAAAGTGGCTGGAAATCTTCCAATGAGACTGTAATTTCATAAGTGGTTTGCTGATTACAGAGAAAAGCAAACATTCGCCACTTCTTGTGGAAAGATTTTAATCCCACGATATTTATACATTCTTGCATGTGTTTTAAGATAGTAACATAACTTTAGTTTCAGAAGGCAAAAAAACTGGGCAAGCTTTGCTGTCACGGTTTATGACACCATCTCAACCCCTCAGTCTGTCATCCTTTAATTTGAAATTGGGGGGTTTATTTTAAGTTTTATTGTGCCTGCAGCCGACACCATGGGCAGGATTTTCCCTGCGAGCATCTGAACCCCGCCGTCGTGCTCACATGGGGGTCAGAACCTGCACTCAATGTGATATTCTCCAGTCGGCCAATTAATGGCTAGAGGGCGGGCTTGCCATCTAATTAAGGACAGTGGGAAGGGGGCGGGCTGTCAATGCTAGAGGGCCAATCAGAGGCCTTCCAACGTCAAAGCTGTAGCAGGGTGCCATGACAGGTCAGTGAGGGAGGGGGCACTTCAAAATGGAGGCATGCTCCCTCCAACTTTTTAAAATTTGAAATAAAAAAACTAGCCTTTGCAGCTCAGCCGCCACTGTTTTGGGGTGGGGGGTGGGGTTGCGGACCATTATACAGGGCAGTCTGTGGCTGTTGCTCCAGCCAGGCAAGCAGGGAGGGCCTCTGAACATGGCTGGAGCCCTGGCCCCCAGTCGCTTCCAAGCAGCTAAACTGGGCCCGCTACCTCCAGGAACCTGGAGACCGACTGGAAAGTCCCAGACGACCACCTTCAATTGACCTTTAGTGGCTGTTAATTAGTGTAATTGGCTATCCGCCACATACAAGGTCCTTCCGCCCACCTTCCCCCTCCCCCCCCATCCCGTTTCCAGTGGCCCGGGGAAGGGATGGCATCAGGGAACTGGCACACAGGTCGGTGGCGCTATTTTTAACTCCCTCCTGCCTTTTTTTCTGACCCTGTCGGGGGCTCAAAATCAGGTACCGTATCACTAACTCACAATCTGCTTCGTGTCATTGATTCACGTTGATGTTCGCACATAGGATTCATGACCCTCAAGCCATTCGGACAGTCGATTATCAGAAGATTCCGTAACCGCGTGGATTAAAACAAAAATAACTACCATAGGTCTTTCCCATTGTTCAATTTATTTGATTGTTTCTCACATGCAGCCTCACGTATGAAAAATGGTGACAGCTAAAGCTCGAGATAACACCCATGTCTGTGAAACATGACCCCCAGTCAGTTCCTTAAGGAAATGAGGGGGAAAAAATTGGATGGATAGGATTGAGAATAGGACACTTGTTTGATTTTTTGAGTGTTCAACTATAATGAATATGTATGCCCCAAAGCAGTTTGAACATTTTTGCAGTGATAGGATTTTCTTTTAACCTATAATGAATATTTTTAAAACAATTTTGAATAGCAATTTTAAGAGTCCATTGAGTATGAAAAGCCAGATTTTAAGCAATTTGTACTAACTGTGGACATGGCTTGTATGCCATAATGTGTAAGATATTGGAAATGTTTCAAAAGCTATTTATAATTTAGCATGAATAAATTTATGAACAGCCGTAGGCAGAAAAACACTATTGTTGTGGCCAAGATCAATCTCTGAACCTTGGAGATTCCTAAAGAAATGTTGTCACTTTTGTATTATCAGTCTAGTTTAACAAGACTCTAAGCACAAAGCAATATCAGGCAAAGGCTTCTAATTAAAAATGTTTGAAGAAGATAATGGTAGTCAGCATTCAGTAATTTTTGTCAGATAACACAAATCTTTGAGGACAATGTCGGGTTTTTTTTGTACAATACAGTTAGGCTGTAATGTGCTGTGTTGGATACTTTTTTTTAACCAGTGTCTCCTTTGACCTATTGGTACCTTTACAGTGAGCACAGGGATAGCTTAGCTCTTGGCCATTTTGGGCCTTTGAGGCCAGTTCTCACCTGAAGACCCCATCACTCTGCTTCATTAATCTAGACATGCATCTGAATAATTAGTTCAATTTCAAAGCAGGTTGTCAAAGCAGTGCTATCATCAATCTGTGTCCTACTGGAATATTAAGAACCATCAATTGTTATATATGCTGTTTCAAACACACTTCAGAGTTGCATTTTGAAGCAAACACGATGCCTATCAAATCTCCTAAAATCAGAGGGTAACTTACACTTCAGATTGTGATCTCCTCCTCTTGTGCCTGAACATTATTGCAATCTTCTGCTGACTGGCTTCCCACATTCCAACCTCTGTAAATTTGAGCTCATCCAAAACTCTGCTGCTGGTATCCCAACTTGCACCAAGTCCCGACGTACATTGGGTCACAGCCCACCTTGCTCTTATAATTCTCATTCTTGTTTTCGAATCCCTCCATGGCCTTGTGCCTCTCTATCTCTCTGAGCTCCTCCAGCCCGCAAGCTGTTACAATGCTCTGAGATGTTTGCATCCTCAGGCCTCTTGTGCATACCCCAATTTCTTCATCCCACCAATGGTAGCTGTACCTTCAGCATTCTAATCTCTGGAAGTCCCTCCACAAAGTTCTTTGGCTGTCGACATCTCTCCTTCTTTAAGACTCCTACTTAAAACCTAAATCTTTGATGAAGCTTTTGGACACCAGTCCTCTCTTTCTTTGGCCCAGTGACAATTTTTGTCTGATTACACCTCTGTGAAGTACCTTGTCCCGCTTTATTACATTAAAGCACTATATAAATGGAAGTTGTTGAATCTTATGCCTTTGCATTTCGGTATTGCAATTTTCCACCTCGGGCAAAAGAAGAAAGGATTGAGGGAGAGAATGAAAGAAAATATCACTGCCAGGTTTTACTGCACTAAAGGACACTGTCATGGGTTTATTTAAATCGTAATACCAGCAGAAGTCATATTGTTACAGCCTACTCACATCATATTGAGCTGGGGAGTCATGCTTATAATTCAATTCATACAGAGAGCATTGCTCAGTCGCCCCCACGAAGAACTTTTTTTTTCTCTACCATAGCCAATGCCCATGTGAGACCACCTCCTTTTGGTAATTTCTCATAAGTGATCAGCTAAAAATACTTCCTCATCTCAGTTCCAAGAGATGGCTGCATGTACGAACACCACTATTCCCAGCCAGAATTGAGATGATTGGGTAATTGCCTTGTCAATCACACCTAGAGACTGCCCTGCTGGAAGTGGCTGGGATTGATTTTATGCATATAATTTGTGTGTGGTTCTGTCTTCACAAAGGCGGACACAAATAACCTCCCAGAAATGTTAGCCAACCTAGGGTCTAATGAGAGGGAGGAACTGAAGGAAATCAGTATTAGTAAAAACAAAATAGTTCTAGGGAAATTAATGGGGTTAAAGGCTGACAAATCCCCAGGACCTGATAATCTACATCTCAGAGTACTAAAGGAAGTGGTCTTGGAAATAGTGGATGCATTAGTGGTCATCTTCCAAAATTCTCTAGACTCTGGAGCAGTTCCTACAGATTGGAGGGTGGCAAATGTAACCCCACTATTTAAAAAATGGAGAGAAAAAACAGGGAACTACAGACCAGTTAGCCTTACATCAGTAGTGGGGAAAATGCTAGAGTCTATTATAAAGGATGTGATAGCAGAACACCTGGAAAGCATAAACGGGATTGGGCAAAGTCAGGATGGGTTTACGAAAGGGAAATCATGCTTAACAAATCTACTGGAGTATTTTGAGGATGTAACTGGTAGAATAGATAAGGAAGAACCAGTGGATGTGGTGTATTTGGATTTTCAGAAGGCTTTTGATAAGGTCCCATATAAGAGGTTAGTGTGCAAAATTAAAGCACATGGGATTGGGGGTAATGTGCTGGCATGGATTGAGAATTGGTTGACAGACAGGAAACCAAGAAAATGGGTCTTTTTCTGGGTGGCAGGCAGTGACTTGTGGGGTTCTACAGGGATCAATGCTTGGGCCCCAGCTATTCACGATATATATTAATGACTTGGGTGAGGGAACTAAATGTAACATTTCCAAGTTTGCAGACGACAGAAGCTGTGGGGGGGAATGTGAGTTGTGAGGAGGATGCAAAGAGGCTCCAATGTGATTTGGACAAGTTGGGTGAGTGGGCAAATGCATGGCAGATGCAGTATAACGTGGATAAATGTGAGGTTATCCACTTTGGTTGTAAAAACAGAATGGCAGATTATTATCTGAATGGTTATAGATTGGGAAACGGGGAGGTGCAACGAGACCTGGGTGTCCTTGTACACCAGTCGCTGAAAGCAAACATTCAGGTGCAGCAACCAATTAGGAAGGCAAATGGTATGTTGGCCTTCATTGCAAGAAGGTTTGAGTACAGGAGCAAGGATGTCTTACTGCAGTTATACAGGACCTTGGTGAGACCACATCTGGAGTATTGTGTGCAGCTGTGGTCTCCTTAACTGAGGAAGGATGGTCTTGCTATGGAGGGAGTGCAAAGAAGATTTACTAGACTGATTCTTGGGATGGCAGGATTGATGTATGAGGAGAGATTGGGTCAATTAGGCCTATATTCACTAGAATTTAGAAGAATGAGAGGGGATCTCATAGAAACCTATAAAATTCTAACAGGACTAGACAGGCTAGATGCAGGGAGGATGTTCCCAATGGCTGGGGAATCCAGAACTAGGGGTCACAGTCTCAGGATATGGGGTATGCCATTTACAACCGAAATGAGAACCTGTGGAATTCTCTACCACAGAAGGCAATGGAGGTCCAGTCATTAAATATATTCAAGATGGAGATAGATATATTTCTTAATGCCAAAGGGATCAAGGGATATGGGGAGGAAGCGGAAACAGGCTACTGAATTAGACGATCAGCCATGCTCTTTTTTGAATGGCGGAGCAGGCCTAAAGGGACGAATGGCCTACTCCACCTATTTTCTATGTTGACATTGCTGTAGTATCGGTCATGAGTTCTGTTTGCTGTAGTTCGCAGAAACATTTTAAAAATAGACTCTCTGGACTGCTGTCGCACACCTTTTAAATAGACTCTGTTTGCTGAGGAAATACACTTTGCTTGTTGTAAAATAGACTGCTGTGAGTCCTGTTGTAAGTCCCACCCACCTCCAACCATTGGCTGACAGTCAATAGACCCTGTGCCGGGGATATGCCTTGATTGCTGTAACCATAACCGATAAATGTTAATGGTTTTGAGCAACTGCCTGTGAGGTGTGACAACAGCAAACACTGATTAAAGCCACAGACCGGCCTTGCTCTGTGATTTAAGTGATAAATGTACTATGGTACTTTTAGTCATGTTTATACATGGTGATATATTGGGCATGCAGCTGCCTCACAACTTAAAAGAAAAATCAGCTGCAGGATTTGCCTAATGCCAACAGCTCAGCAAAGTAGTAGAATGGTCAGGTGGAAAGTGAATGATTGAGGGGTGCAGCAGCCACCGAGGAAGTGTCATTTTTATGATGGTGGGAAATTCTGCCAATTCTTTCAGAGCCATCTGGATATCGAGAGAAACCCTAGGGGAAGGTAATACAAGAGATTGCTCTGTTTACGAAGCAAACAATACTGAGAATGACCTCTGTTTATTTACACAGCCTCTAAGACGAGAAAGCTTCTCTGAATAAGTCTTTTCCAGTTGTCATGAAGACCCCACCTACCAAGAATGAGGCATATTAATTTTGTCAAATGAAACATTAATTTTAAACTATCGCTGGACTGAAGAGATAAATTGTTTAAAGAGATCAGTAGTGGCTGGAAAAATTTGCATACTAAGAGACAGTTGCCTGGAGGGACAATAGAACGGCTCCCTCATCCAATTAATCCAAATGGATTTTGATCACCAGACATTGTGGAGCAAGCCAGCATTCCATTCCCACCACCATATTCGTAGTCGTTTTAACTGGATTAGAGTTTTAAGGTTAATAAACTTCCGCCTTTTCTTGTTTAAATCTAAGAAAACCTGACTGTTTGATTTCTTTGCCTTACAATTGGAAAGCAGTGAACAAGAATTCACTGAGGAGGGAGCTAAAAACACTGTTTTAAAAATTAAACCCCGTTACGGTCAAACCAGGCAAAGGCTGAGAGGGAACCCCTAGACCCCTTTCTCACCTGGCTATAACACAGTAAACGGCTAGAAATTGCTCCATGTGTTACACATGAAGTCATGTACTCACTGGGGCCAGTTTTCATCATCTGGTGTAAATCCGGCGTTGCTGCTTGTGGCACCCTAGCATATCTTTCATACAGTACCACTGAATGCATGGTGTTCAAGCACACTGTTGGACTATCCAGCAACATTTTTCATTAGGCCTTCACTTGTGTCTATGCCATCAGACTCTGCCTTTTTATCTAAGGGTTAGTCAATTTGTTACATCAGTTATAAGCTTTTTTAGCCGTTGTACAATTCATGGGCCTTAATAATTTATTAGGAATGCTTTAAAAACTGCAAAGTACTTTTGCTTAGTGCTTAATGAAAACTTGCTGGTCTAATGGGAACGTATTGCTCTGCATGACATTTCGCATTGATTTCATCTTCAGAATGAAATACATAACATTATGTGATTGTGCTGGGAGTTGGAATGTTTTAAATGCTTGTGCATGTTGTACTGCAGGCTGGAACACAATGTGGCAAGTGGAAGGTATGCTACACATGCACTTCAGGGCAAGTGATTAAAAGCACATCTCTGCTTTTGTAAAGATGTTAGCAGAGTTGTTAGCATTGGGCAAATGCTGAGATTTTCAATTGCAAATCAGCCATGTATTCAAGACACCCTCTTGAAAAGAGTGTTAACATGGCTAAAGGTAGCTAGTTGTGGCCGACCTGCTGGTTACAGGGGATGGCCTTCGATACTGCTAATTTAACCACACTGTGTCTCTGATTTATGGCAGTCATCAGTTAAGTGACAGAATTGTATCTCCTGTAACTACAGGAATAACTGCACCTGATAAACACTCACATGCATTTGAATATGCTGCATGCCTTCCCCGACAGGTGAAAATGAATATGGCAACACTGTCCCACAAATCATACAAGTCAGCTCTAAAAGTTAGTTGTTTCTATGTTTACTTGTCCAACAAGAAACCTAATTTATATCAATTACTTATGTGGATGCCTGCAAGAAAGCCTGCATTGCTTCATGCCTTGTGCTTAACCCCTTGAGGACGGCAATAGGTGTCAAAAGCAAAAACTGTGGTAGAGGTGAGGAAAAGCCAGTCAACACACACAATTTGTCCTGTTGTTAAACTTCACAATCAGGACCTATTTTTGTTAAAACAGTTTTTAAAAAACTTTATTCCAAGTAAACTATGAATCCCTGCAGTTTTCTTTGTGTTTCGCAATATTCAAGAACAGAAATGAACAACAAATAACTTTTCTGCAGCTGCTGAAAGGAATTACGTGCCTTGTTCAAAATGTGAGACTATTTCCAGATTTACAAAGGACTAAAGATTTGATGGAAGTGTTAATTATTTTTGGAGATATATTTCCTCTGTTACAACAGTCACTACACTTCAATAAGTACTTCATTGGCTGTAAAGCATTTTGGGGCATCCTGAGGTCGAGTAAGATTCTATATAAGTGCAAGACTTCCTTTAAAACTATTATTTGCAAGACAGCTGCTTCTGATCTTCTGCATTATCTTCTGGGTCTCCCTGTGGAGATCCTCTCGATACTATAATGAGCTGGCTGTTTGATCTTCTACTATTTGCAGCATATTGATGCATTCCATTCTGAAGCCAGATGCTTATGATCTGTCTGCGTTCACATACTTTGCCAATTGTTTTAGTCTGGGTAGATAATATACTTCTGTTTTAGACAGGAACAGTTTCTTTGGTCTTGGGCACCATTTTTAGACTAGAGTAATCCATCGTTATATATCTTTCCTGTCATTCCTCTCTGTAGAAACCCATCATTTCAGTTGATGTTTCCTGAGGAAATACAGAGTTTAAATAACTGAGAGCTCCGACTCCTTTATTATATTTCCAAGATAGGATACAGTCTTTTTTATTTGTCCTTGTGCCTTTCCAGAGCTGGATGATAGTACATTGGTCTTGTGTGCTTCCACAGATGCCTGTTGCAGTGTTAGCTCCAATGCCCTGGTTAGTTATGACCTACATTCTTTACATTCATATCCTGCATGATTGAACACCGTACGCTTAATGCATTATCTTTCATGCCACACTAGATCCAACGTTTTTCAAAAATGAGAATGCATAAGTCAGCAATAAAAAAGCATATTAAAAGTTACTGATAATCCTTCATAACTAGTTAATTTTCTTGAAACAAGTCCTCATTGGATAAGTGTAGTAGGTGCAATGAAGGTATTATATTTGTTTTGGTTCAGTGATGGAAAGTTAGCTTTTCATGGAGCCAAACCATACAAGCATAGGAATTAGAATCAGGAGTAGGCCACTCAGCCCCTCAAGCCTGTTTCGCTATTCAATAAGATCTTAGCTGATCTGATTGTAACCTTGACTCCACATTCCCACCTACCCCTGAATAAACTTTCACCCCCTTGCTTATCAAGATTCTATCTACCTCTGCCTTAAAAATATTCAAAGACTCTGCTTCCACTGCCTTTTCAGGAAGAGAGTTCCAAAGATTCACGACCCTCTGACAAAAAAATTCTCCTCATCTCTCTCTTAAATGGACGACCCCTTATTTTTAAATAAACTAGCAGTGTTAAAACAGGCAATGGTGCTTGGTGCTTGTTTCGGTCTGCTGGTATTATCGGTGTGTCAATAACACTTGCATTGTGTTTTTGTCAGTAAATCTTCCAAAACATAATGTAGGCTCTGCTTGAATAAGAGTAAGGAACGTACATGTGAAGATATGTTGACTTGTATGTTTGTACAAAAAGCCTTTTTATTTGTTTACCTGCAAGTATCTACCCCTACAAATTAGTGTGAGGATAGAAAAAGAAGTGTTGGCTACATTGCAATTGGAAGAAATGCAAAGACTATTATTAGTAAATGTATAATTTGAAACAGAAGGTTTTGATTGACTGTAGGTTCTGGCACTGGCAAGGCTACACACAATAAAGAAAGTGTTGTATTTATATAGCGTTTTGTAACATCTTAATAAGTGATTCATGTACAGTGAGCAACATTGAAGTGCAGGACTGACATATGTGCGAAAATGGATCAAATCATTTTGTAAGTATGTAAGGCAAACATTTTACCTCCAGCTAGGCAAGTCAATTTGGACCCTTAGTGCTGCTCTGAAATTAATGTCCTGCCTATAAAGCTGCAGAGGTCTAGTGGCAAAGTATTAGACCTGCCTTTTCTCCCCATGGGCCTGGGTTTCATGGGTCTTGTCAGTCAGAAGAATGTTTAGTGGAATCCAAATCAGTGCCAGTCAGATAGGAGCCTAGTGCCTTGAAAAACTTGTATTTCTCACATAGTACTGCATTCTTGCTTAGAAAGATTACAAGAACAAATTTTAAAAATGGGAGAGGTGTAAAGAAGATTCTTATTCTTGATGTGGGCATATATGACCACCCTTCCACCCCAAAATACATGATATTAAAAAGACACTAGCCTATTTTGTCAAACCTCTACAGGCTGTTTTGACAGCTTATGTGCAGGAAGAATACAATACAGTGCAGTGCATTGCGAGTGTAAGCAGACTTCTCAGTCTACACTGAATCAACCTGCTCTGTCATCTGCTGCCATTGGTGAATATCATAGTAGAAACATTGACACCATTAGAAACAAAATATTGAGCTAATACAAAAATGATGACGGTACCTGTTAGCTTTCCACAGGAATAAACCTGAACTATAGTAGTTCTACAATCATATGTGTTTGCTTCATTTAAAACTCATGGATGCCTTGCATCTAACCCTGTGTACTGAACTTCAATTGCTCCCTTTCACAATAAAAACATTTTACTGGGCTTTCTGTGTACAGAAGCTGTATTTGCAGGCAATCCTTGGATGAACTTGTTAGCAGATGCGTGCACATGTGCTCTCTCTCTCTCTCTCTCTCTCTCTTTTCCACACCCCCACCCCACCCATAGCATGATCCTTCTTCCTAGGGCTGTGAGCTGCTGAATATCGTGGTTGCTGTAGATCTGTAGACTGTTTTAGTCATTCGTAGGAAGGAACATAGGAACGGAAGCAGGCCATTCAGCTCCTTGAGCCTGTTCCACCATTCAGTTAGATCATAGCTAATCTGGATATTAATTCCATCTACCCACCTTGTTTCTGTAACCCTTAACCCCCTTGCTGAACAAAAAACGATCAATTTCGATTTTGAAATTCTCAATTGACTGAGCCTCAACAGTTTTTTTGGGGGGGGGTGGGGTTCTGGGGGTTGGTGCTGGAGGGCATGTTCCAAATTTCCTATACCCTTTGTGTGAAAAAGTGCTTTGACATCACCCCTGAACATCCTCGCTCTAATTTTAAAGATATGCTTGTTGTGGACTGTCCCACCAGAGGAAATTGTGAATCTCCATCTACCTTATAAACTCCAGTGATCATCTTAAATACCTCAGTTGCATCACTCCTTAATCTTCGATGTTCGAGGGAATACAAACATAGTATCTGCAACCTGTCCTCATAATTTAAGCCTTTTAGTCCCAGTAGCATGCTGGTGAAATTGCACAGTACCGCACCCACACCCCACCCCTTTCTGAGGCAGTGCCGAGAATTGAGCACAGTACCCTGCATGGGATCTAGACAGAGCTCTGTACAGCTGGTGCATAACTTCAGCCCCTTTGTATTCCAGCTCTCGTGTGATAAAGGCCAACGTTCTATTCATCTTTTTAACTATTTTTTGCATCTGTCCACTATCCTCTCATGATTTCTGTACTAGAACCCCTAAATCTCTCTGTTCATCTACAATGCCCAGCTTCTCACCATTTGGAAAATACGCTGATCTATCTTTCATGCATCCAAAGTGGATAACCTCACACTTTACCACAGTGAACTCCTATCGAATTCATAAACCACTAGGGCACTGAACCCTTACAAATTATGTGTATTACTATGGCAACAGAATCCCAACTTCATGGCAACCTGGTTAAAATAGTTCTTTTGTAGTGGTTAGAACTAGATTGCGATAATTCTTGAACAATATTGATATCCAGCTTGTGCTAGTCCAATTTTGAGTTCTGTTACCTGTGCAAGATTCAATGTCACTATTGGTTTGATTCCCTCTCTCAAAAGTAAAGGAAAGTAGATTTTTAAAAATAATTAAAACAGCTTGAAATTCATGCATCTTTACTAAATTGTCAATTTGGAGTTCAAATAAGCAAGTGCTGTCTGTCGCGTGTGAAGTATGCTTTTAGTACAATATGTAGGGCTGTTTGTGTATATATTTCCCATTCCTACTGCATAACAGCTCTTGCTGATCTGCGAGAGTAGATTCCAGAAGATGACTACTGCTATGCTTGCATTTAAGGTAGTAACATGTCCCAAGGTGCTGAATTGTTGTAACCTCTATCCATTTGATCCTCAGCCTGACCAAGGTGGAGGAGATGATTGAGCCGAGCTAGGATGTAAGCTCTTCCCTTGGCCATCCTGGCCAGTTCTACCTGCTCCTGCTTGTCAAATCGGCCAGTGCAGGCTTCTCACACTGTGTCCAAGAGGGAGAATAGTTGTTACGGCAGTAGCAACTGGTGAGCACAAGGGGAAAGCAGCAAGGAGATCCATTGAAGTCTTCCTTGCTGACTTATGGATAGCCATAGCCCATAGGAAATAGAGAAGGGAAGGATTGATTGTGTCAAGGCAAAAGTAGTGGCCTTCAGGACTGTGCAGAATGAGAGCTTACGTTGAATTGCATAGAACCTACAGCACAGAAACAGACCATTTGATCCAAAAAGTCTGAGCCAATATTTATACTCCAGATGAGCCTCCTCACACTCCACTGACCTCTTTGTGGCTTGCCCCCATATCTCTCTTTCTCCTTCACCCTCATGAGTGCATCAAGCCTCTCCTAAATTTGTGCTAATGCTAACTGCTTCAATGACTCCCTGTGGCAGCGAGTTCCACATTCTCACCAATCTCTGTTCAAAAATAATTCCTTCTAAATTAAATTATTTTCATCATCATTTTAGGCTATGTTCATCCACTGTAGGATATAGCCCTCCTCATGCCTTTCCATTGCATGAGGGATTTCTGCCATATACCGACACACTGACAAGGCATATTCACCCTCAATGCTGCACTGGAGTGTCAGCCTTGATTCTTTTTTTTAGTTTTTAGTTTTAGAGATACAGCACTGAAAACGGCCCTTCGGCCCACCGAGTCTGTGCCGACCATCAACCACCCATCTATACTAATCCCACATTAATTCCATATTCCTACCACATATCCCCACCTGTCCTTATATTTCCCTACCACCTATACTAGGGGCAATTGCTAATGGCCAATTTACCTATCAACCTGCAAGTCTTTGGCTTGTGGGAGGAAACCGGAATTTGTGCTAATGCTAACCCGGAATTGAACCCGGGTCGCTGGAGCTGTGAGGCTGCTATGCTAACCACTGCGCCACTGTGCCACCCTTGCCACTTGTGGGCTCACCATCCAAATAAGGATGGCGGGCAGGCTGTCGAAACTGGAGGGCCAATCAGAGGCCTTCCAGCTTGAAAGCTGCAGCACAATGCCATGGCAGGTAAGTGAGGGAGAGGGCATTTCAAAATGGAGGTGCAACCTCTCCAACATTTTCAAACTTTAAATTAAAAATGGCCATTGTAGCTGGGCCACTCACTGCGGTGGGAGAACTCCTCCACAGGACTGGCTGTGGCTGCTGCTGCACCCAGGCAGGCAGGAAGGACCTCTAAGCTGGCATGGGGCACTGCCCCCCCCCTCCCCACCCTCACCCTCCAAGTCTAAGGCTAAGAGACCGCGTCCAGGCAGCTAAACTGGCCCCCCCCCCGCTGCCTCTGGGAATCTGGAATCCAACAGGAAAATCCCAGTTAGCCTCCGACAACAGGCCTTAATAGGCGGAATGGAGCCGGGGAACTAGCATGCAGGCTGGCAGTGCTAAATTCCGTGCCTGCTCGCCTCCATTCCCGGCCACGATGGTTAAAAATCCAGCCCCAGGTGTCAAGATAGTGTCTGCAAATTCGTGACGAATCCCAGATTGCTTTGTAGCCTCAAAATTAGCACTGGTGAAGGAGTCATCTGCAAATTCTGAGAGTAAGCCTTGGGTAAACTTGGGACCAATCCAACCAAGTGCCGCTTTTTCAATCTAAATTTTTTGCAAAGAGGTTGTTGCCATTTGGGTTCACTCCCAATAACTTTTTCTCAATTTCACTACAAAGGGCAGCTTTTGTAGTTAGCACCATGCTCTCAATGATGTGAAAGTTAATCTTTTTTTTTTACTAAACACAAAACAGAAAAAACCTCCTTTATTGTGAACATGTGGCTGGATAGTACTCAATTCATGTAAAAGAACAGATGATTTCATCTATGGTCATTTATTTCATTTACTGCTGTGTGCAGATTGTCACACATTCTGCCTACATAACAACAATAACTAAACGCAAAAAATAATTCCTTAGCTGTGAAGCATGTTGAAAAATCCTGAAAATGTGAGGAGGTTCTATATTTTAAATTGGAAAGGAAATGCATTTATGGCTAGAAAGTTCAATGCCGTGTCATTTATTTGGAAAATTAATTTATATCAAATAATCTTATCAAGCAAATTCGAGTGGCAGTCGATAATGAAGCTGTGGCCAGTTGTCCTCTGTGCTAGTGGGAAGTCCAAATTACCCAACAGTGGCATCTGCTTTCCCTCGTACAAGCAAAACACAGCACAGGCAAGATATCTACACCTTCCAGTTCCCAAATGACTGCAGGCTAACTTCAATTCTGGAGTAATTAATCAGAAATCATTCATGATTATTCCCTACTTGCCTCTTAGCCTCTCAGCAAGATTACTTCGTTGTGCAGTGTAACTGGAGAGCCTTAGGTCATGAGCAAAGAGATGCAACAAAAAACCCCCAGAGCAAGCTTCATACTGTTATTAGAAAGGAAAATTCACGATTGGTTGTTTCTGACTTTGCTGTTAAAACTGCTGTGCATTGCTTCATTGCATGTTAAATTGTTGTGCCAGCTCTTAATCAATTCTTTTTGAAAAATCACCACGGGTAGGTAGCCTGAAGCTTCATACATGGGTTGACCACATACGACTTCTCTACTGTTCCTTCCTAGCAGTGTAGGAAAGCAGTATGACAGGCTCTCCTGTTCACGTTATTGGTAAAGTGCTGCCACTGATAATCAGTGAGAACAGTGTAACTGGCTCTATCTATATGCATTGCCTTTCTTTATTGGGAATATTCAACAATTTCCAGTCTGCAGTGCCGTTTATAATGCAAATAACTTAATTTTTTGAATGTGCAAGTTTTGGATGGTGTGTGGTTTGATTTTGTTTTTAGTTTCTTTGGCCCTACGTTGATCCTAGATATGCATGTAACTGAAGATGTGACTCTGTTCTGCCTCTCAGGTGAGTGCCAGGAACCAGTTGGGAATATCAATTAGTCCTAGAAGGTTAAAGGAACATACAGTAGATTATCAAAGATCAAATTCAGCCTTCTCCTATCCCATTTTCGTTGTAAGAGAAAATTGATTTATCTTTTCCTCAAGGCATCTGGGAAAGCACCAGTTGACCAGCCTATTAGACTGCCAGGTTACAATAATGATTCATTTTTAGCTTGGATTTATTTTATATTTCAAATGACACCTAAGATTTTTAACATGGCTTCATGCTGAGCCAGCTGCTTAGCTGTCACCCAGTAACCCGCCCATAGCAACATAGAAATTTAACCTATTTCCGTTCTTAATTAGATCTGGCTGAATATTCCACTGAAAAGCAGTCTGTCTGGTGTCATTGTCATTCATGCCTGTGTACTTTCTAGTTTGGTGTGTACCTGTCCAGTTTGGTGCACACCTAACTAGATTGAATCAGTTGTCATTAATGTGTGGGTTTTATAATTTAAATAATCTGTACAGAATAATGAGAGAGAACACATTCAAATCAGTTGCACAGGGAGTCCAAAGAGTAAAAGACTCATCCATCATAACTTCTAGCCTCTTGTCTTGTGTCTTGATTGCTATGAGAAGAGAGATTATATCCTGCTTCAGGTAGGGAAGGATTACTTTTATATTTTTACATGAATTTAGATAAAGAGGGTGGCTATAAATTGAAAGAGGCTTTGGATAACTAACTTTGAAAGGGTTACTTTGTCCATGCCACTGACACAGAGAAAATTGACAAAACTATCCTGATTTAACTACATTTTTCTATGAGAAACATGCTGTCAGTGAGTGGCCAATTGTTTGGTATGTAAATCAGATAGGATTCCGATCATTTGGCCTATGTGCTAATTAAATTGTGTATAGTCCAAGCATTTATGGATATGAGACCAGGATGAACAGTAGCTCGTCAAATGAGTTTATGCATGTTGTATTTTTGAACGTGTTCAATTGACATTTCTTCATTTCCTTTTGGGCTGGAACATATATACAAAGCTTTTCACCATATCTTTATTTCAGTTGGTTTGGTTTGCTTTGCATTGAGAAGTCCTGCAAATTATCAGACTGTGAAAGAAATATGCTTTGCCTTGCAGATCTACTTTGGCTCTCAGCCCAGCAATGCCTCGATTTTTTTCTTAAATTCTCATCCTTGTTTTCAAATCTTTCCACGGTCTCACCCATCCCTATTTCTGTAATTTCCTCTAGCCCTACAACTCCCCAAGATCTCTGCACTCCTCCAATTCTGGCCATCTGCAAATTCCCAATTTCAGATGCCTAGGCCTTAAGCTCTGGAATTCCCTCCCTGAACCTCTCTGCCCCTCTCTCTCCTCTCCTCCTTTAAGGCGCATCTTAAAACCTTCATCTGTCCTAATATCCCCTTATGTCAAATTTTGTTAACACTTCTGGGGACAGTTTGCTATTTTAAAGCACTAAATAAATGCAAGTCTTTTTTTTAAAGGCATTATGTAATTGCAATTTGTTGTTGTTCTGAAGGCGATACTTCAACTCCCCATGGAGTGATTCTACCTTTATTGTTTCAGGTATCTATATCATCAGTAACCTTGTGCTGTTCTGCTTCTGTTTAATTATCTTGAATGTAAATAAATCTATTAGTTTTAGCTTGAATGTTATAGTCTAGACTGTGGAGTATTTACCATCTTTCAAAGCCGATGGAAGAACATGGTGCATATCCTGTGTAATCTTCACGTTGTACAGTAGGGGGGTAATTGTTAGACTTATGTTAACCCACTGATGTGCCCTTAAGTGTCAGATTTTTGTTCATAGATCTACTTTGGTAAACTGTCACTTTGGAAGATTGTCACTGCTGTGAGTGCAAGGCCAAAGTATTCAAGGAAAGTCTGAATTGTAATAAATGTTTCCTTATACGAGATACACAAGACAGTTAGTAACAAATAACGGATTGTCATACTTCAGGAACAAATGACATAAGCATGATACATTTGACTGACATTGAGCTGAAACGTGTTAATTGATCAGTTACTGGAGTGTGACAGTGTGTTGGCAGAATTGGCAAATGTTTGTCGATGAGGCGTAGTACTCGGAATATATCCTCAAGGAACAGGATCTAATGGAAGGATGGTGGAACCCACCCGAACTCAATCAGATCTTGAAAAGTGGGGAAATTTAGCAGAAGGTGAACACAGCATTGATGGTTGACCAGTGAAAAGGGGCTGTTTATGTTCCCCAATGAATTTGTGTGATAAGAAGAGACTGAATAGTTAAGCAACATTGTTAAACTGGACAGGTACCAAAGCTGGACTGCCAAAATCATTGTGTTGTATTATTCTGTGGAAATAGTGTTCAGGAGTATTATTGACTACAGCAGATAGCTAACACAACCAAGATGAATAACTTGAGAACTGGGGTTGTTCTCCTGACAGCAGAGAAGGCTAAAAGGAGATTTGATAAAGAGGTACTTAAAATCATGAAGGGTTTAAATAAAGTAAATAAAAAGAAACTGTTTACAGTGGCTTAAAGGTCTATAATCAGAGGGCACAGATTTAAGGTGATTGTAGAGGCAACATGAAGATAAAACGTTTTCATGCAATGAGTGGTTGGGATTTGGAATGCACTGCCTGATAGGGTAGAGGAAGCAAATTCAACAGTAGTCTTCAAAAGGGAATTGGATAAATACCTGAAGAAGAAACATTTACAGGGATATGGGAAAAGAGCCAGGGAATGAAACTAACTGGATTGTTCTTCAAAAGAGCTGGTGCAGACTTGATGGGCTAAATGACCTCCTCCTATGCTGTGCTGTTGTATGATGGTATGAACATTCTGCATGTTTAAAATTGTAATTTTATAGAACTGACTTATCCTGAGATTTCCTGTCTTCCATCTAATTACACTGAATTACAAGTACTTTCTAAAATAGATTTTGCTGTATATTTAAACTATATGCAATCAAATGAAATGTATTTCATTATCCTTGTCCAGGTGGTGCCATTAATGTGCCTGCTGAGCCATCTTGGTGTCATTCCTCGTGTGTTGCACCAAACAACATAACTGTTTCCTTTGAAGATTCCCTCTGGCTGAGGGACACATTATTTGCACGCTGTTAAAATTGGCAAATGCAATTGCATTTTCTTGGAGTCTTACTTTATATCATTTACATTACTGCGAAACAGATCATATTGGAGGTCAGTATGATAATGCTCAGAATAATCACCAGCTTTAGAATATTTTCTGGCTGGCAGTAAGTTTCTCTGATATTTCACATCCTCCCCCCCCCCCCCCCACCCCCCCAAAATAACTGATCACTGTAGAACTACAGAACTGATCATTTGATGATGAAAGTTTTATTGGGGAGAACCTCGCCTCTAATTTATTAGTTGTCACCTGTGGCTCACTGGTAGCACTTTCGTCTCTGAGTCAGAAGGTTGTGGGTTCAGTCCCCACTCCAGAGATCTGCTCATCATCCAGGCGCTGTCAAAGATGCTGCCTTACAGATGAGATGTTAAATGGAGGCACTGTCTGCCCTCAGAGATAATGTCCCATTGCACTATCCTAAAGAAGAGCAGGAGAGTTCTCCCTAGTGTCCTGACACTAACACTAAAACAGATTATTGGGTCATGATCACATTGCTGTTTGTGGGAGCTTGCTGTGCACAAATTGGCTGCCTCGTTTCTGCATCGCAACAGTGACTACACTTCAAAAGTACTTCGTTGGCTGTAAAGCACTTTCGGACATTCTGAGGTTATGAAAGATATTAATGCAAGTTTTCCTTTTTAAAAATTGTTAGCGAGTTTAAAAGGTCGCCAATATCACTGAGTTTTGGTTCATGTCCAGAGACTTATTTGTAGCCACAGTGGTTTCTGATTTGAATGGGCTGCTGTGTAGTATTGTTAAGAGGAACGTCTGGTTCCAAACAGTTGCTCAACAGATCTGGTTGTTCCCAGTATGAAAAGTGTTTGTATCACTTTACAGAAAGGTCAGTACAGCTAAGTCACAGCCTTCGAAGAACCCTGTGATCTGCATCAGCTGTACAGCCCAGCCAGACATTCACACATCGCAGAGCATTGCAGCTTCACAACTTTCAATTTTAGGAGCAAGTCTGACATCCAATTTTCCATCTGGAGTGTTTTATTTATGTTGGTCCTATTCCAGACGGACATTTGATTATTTTTAATTTAAATACTTCGATGATGTACTGACTGTCCTAATTGCAGTAAGGATGAGCCGGAGTTAAATCTTGACAATTTGCGATGGTTTGGTTTATTAAGAACTATGCTGAAATAAACATTCTCATGAATGTTTGCCTGGAACAAATAGTGCAGCAGCAGAGGGTGTTCATTGGTTTCTAAGCAATCATTTTCACGTGTTGATATGAACCTAGTGTGAATTCTTTTTGAATGTAAAGGTACAGTGGTATCCACTTGCTTCACCATCATACTTTTGTGCACCTAGACAGAAACACTTGGATAAGTAGTGTTCCAGATGTCATAATTTAGGCTTCAAGATCATTGGACCAGCTACGTAATCATTGCCCTACCTTACCCAAAAATGAGCGATTGACTGACTAAGCGTGAATGATTGTGAGAGACAGTGTGAGTGAGTGAGAGTATGTGTCAATGAGTGAGTGACTCACAGTTAGTGAAAAGTTTTATAGCAATCAATTTCAAGCAGAGTGCCTTGTCTATTTTACTCTTGCTTTCCTTGGACCACAAAGCTACAACCCGGGGTCAAAGGGTATGGTTTATCATCACGGATACATAAAATACTGGTTTAGAGCTTCAATGGAAAAGAAAATCACCAAAAATACATTGTTTTGTGATTTTATTTCCTCCCTGATATTAGTGTCTCACTTTGTGACATGTCCATTTAGTACCATTGTCCTACTTCCATGTTATTTGGTCAAATGGTCTAGAAAATAATCATTTCTGTTGTTCTGGATGTCTCGTCAGAAAGCACACTTGAGCAGCATGAAAACCGATCACGCCTCCCTTAGAAAATCTAATTCATCGTCCAGGGGCAGGAGTGGAGTTTTCATTTTAGGAATCTCTGTGTAAAGCTTTTTGAGGCCCCTACAATATACTGAACAATGATACTAAATACTACTGACTTCATCTGGTGTCAAATCCGCACACGTACAATAGTAAAAAGGAATGTAAAATAGAAATAGTTAAAATGATAAACGATTGAAAACATAAAATGACATTGAACAATCATAAAGGTCTTAAAAGACTGATGCTACATCAGAATATGAGACAAATGATGACTCAAAATAGCTTTTTGTATTTTAGCTACAGAGGGGCCTTGTATTCTATCCAAATAGTCAAGCTGTGTTGGAAGTTTGCAAGAACAGCATTTTGCCTTCTGCTGCCAGCCATGTCTGCGGGAGGGTGAATGGGGTAGGTGAGAAGGCAGTTGCGTGTCCCTTGGATTGCGACTCTGATTATCACTCATTCACTGACACACACACACTCCAAATGTCACTCGTATTCCCTCTCATTGTTTCATTGATTCCTCCTCCGCCTTAGGCAGTCCCTTGGGATCGAGGATGACTTGCTTCTACGTCGGTTCAGTGCCTTCTAAGATGGCTAAAAAGTTTGATGCACGATCGACAGACTCTACCACATGTGGGGCAGGTACCGTTTGAAAGATCAAACCGATGAGTTGCTTGATGGGGGGGAGTGCACTCCTTCCGCTGCCTGAACCTGGCCTCCGCGTGCTCCCGTCGAAGTCTCTCGAGGTGATTGGTGCCTTCCCAAATGCTCCTTCTCCATTTTGGGTGTTCGTGGGCCTCTTCAGGGATGCTTTGAGAACATCCATAAAAAAACATCCCTGCCCTCCTGGGAGCCTCTTGCCATGACGAAGTTCGGAGTAGAGCAGCTGTTTTGGGAACCTGGGGTCAGGCATGCGAATGACGTGACCTGCCCAACAAAGCTGGTTTTAAGTGATTCACACTGATTCTCACACTCACTCACAGTCTTAGTCAGTATCTCACTTATGTATGGGTATGATTGTCTGGTGGTTATATTTCAGGATCAGTAGCATCAATTTAATAATCAAGTTCAAATCTCAGCATGGCAGTTTGAAAATTTGCATACAGTTTAGCACGAGATGTACTTTTAAGCAGCTTTCTTACATTTCAATCCATTCATTTTAATGCCAGCTTGTCGTCAAGTTGATGCAACATGCTATGGTAGGACATGGGTTCATAACCATGAGTCAGTATTCAGCACTGTTCCATAAATCCTAACAACCTGTTACATAGCAGCATTGGCAGACGCTGTCTGCTCACCGTCTGTCAGGGAATGGTGCTTGGCACTTGTTATGCTTTGGGCGCTCTCCTGATACTTCCCACTCATGCTCAACATAAGAACCAAAAACATGACCATATGTGCTAAGTATCTAGGATGTAGCACGCTCAGCATGAGCAATGAAACCTATTTCCATTAGTATGCATGCTGGGAGCAGTACGGGTTACTCCCCTTCCACCCCATCCACAATTCCTGATCTTTTCAAAGCCACTGAAAAGATCATGCTGATGGTCCATATAATTTAGGCTAAAATCTAGAATCCCAAGTGGAATGATCTTCATTCCTCTCACCCTCTAAAATTAGCCTGTTAATGTAGTGCTAATCTGCTTGGAGTCCTCAAAGTGTTATTCTAGTGAGTTGCCATTTTGTTACTTACAATGTGCCATAAGTATACCAATAAATCCTGGCACATTGACATAGTGCTAGTCCGGTGGCCTCGTATCTCTAGAATGTGAGCTGTTTTGCACCATGTGTTTATTAATTGAAAGCAGTCTATTTGGACAGAACAATTATGACTGCTGTTATGATATATGAAGAATTATTGCAGTCGTGGGGCATGTTGAATATAACACTTCACTGTGTGCTTTGCAAATATTTTGACATAAAATGTGGTTGTTTAAATAGTGTGTTTAATGGCACAAATTCCAAAGGGGTTTGGATAAGGCTGGAGTTGTGGTTTGTGAAGTTCTTTCAAAGGCTTTGAAGAAAAACCCAGATGGTCTGTTTAGTACCTAGTTTGTTTTGTCAGATATCTTAGTGGGGAGGTAGTTTCAACATTTCCTTCCTCCTTCGCAAGAATTGAGACTCTATTGGAGGCCAGTTGGAGCACTGCATTGTTGAACTGTGGAGTGACAGGATCAGCATTCAACTCTGTGATTCTGTGTATATTTAATTTTGTCTTAATCCAGCTTTTGGTGTGTACTGAGAGAGAATGCTGTATTGTCTGAGCTGCCATCTTTAGATGAGTCATTAATGATGGGAAAATAAATTAATGGGGAAGTTAACATCTACCACTCATGTCAACATCCTATTGCCTGGGGACCAGTACATGCCATGGTGAAGAGGGGAAAAAACTAGATGAATTGGGAGAAAAATCAACTTGGAAAGCAACTTTATTATTCTCTGCTACTGTTTCATAAAGAATCACAGGGCTGGATTTTAAGGGCCCCCCCCCTGAGGTGGGATTGTAGGTGGGGGGGTGGCGTGCACACAGTATCGCAATGGATGGCGGGGGACGGCAGGCAGAGGGCCCGTCACCCTGCGATCTTTCCGGATGCGGGATATGCCGACAGTGGCCTTCCTGTCCAGAGGCCAATTGAGGCCCTTAAGTGGCCTATTAACAGCCAATTAGGGGACTCTTCCCACCAGCGCTGGGATCTTACCAGCAGCAGGGGAGGGGCCTCCATCGCACAAGTGCCCTCTTTGCAGGCTTGGGGAAGGGGGGACTCCCACGGAGGACCACCACCAGGAGCCAATTCACCCCTGGGTTCCCCCTGCATTTTTGGCCATGCATCGGGAGCCCCGCCTCCTATTCAAAATCAGCCCACAATGTCTGAATAATGACATTAAAGCTATAATTGACAGCTTAAAGTAAATTTGTGAATTTTACCGGGGAATTCTATCCTTGGCTCTGAAAACAATATGTAGCAGTTAAATAAACACTGCAGTAAGGACTTTCTTTTGTACCAGGCTCTGTATAAATGCTGCATGCTATTCCTTTCTCACCAGCGCAGAATGAACACTGCATGATACTCCCCTCTTGTCAGACTCTGTGAACATGTATTTAATTGTTTCATTTTGTAATTTAAAGCTAAGTGACACCACATTGTGCCAATATGCTCCAAAAGTAATCGCTAATAATTTCATGAAAACAGATTGGAAAAATTATCTGCTTTCCAAGATGGAAATTTTGAAGTAATAATATATGATTTTATTTTATTTAAAATGGGGTCTGACATCATGCAAAAGAGTTTAGCAGAGAGGTTTTTGAGGGTGGGGGGGAATGGAATTCAGCCAGAAGGTTCACGTGATTTATTTGTCAGGCTACTGTACACGAATCAGAAGATTGTGGATTTGAGCCCCACACCAGTGTTTTAAATGTTTAACTTGGGCTGACATTCCAGTAAAATTTTGACAGTGCTGCATTGTGATTGTTGTTGTTTATTGGGCCATTAAACTGAGGCATTGAATGCCTGTTCTGGTGGTTCAATGGATTTTAAAGATATCTATAACAGTATTCAAAGTGATTACAATTCAGAAAGTTCTTCCTTGCATACAAGGTGAACATAGGGTGACTTGGATCATCCTGAAGTTATGAAAGGCACTATATAAATGCACGTTATTTTTTTAAATCTCTATTTCTCCATCTTGAAATTCAGCTGTCAATCTGCCTCCTTGTCTAGGTCTTTGTATCTGTGGGCATATGCCTGTCAACCTATCTTTCTGTGCGTTATTAGTCAACTGGTCTGTCAGTGTATTTGGTCTTTGACTGGGTATCTGTCTGTAACTGTCTGTTTCATGTATATATCTGTTCATTAATTTATTTAACCTCTTCTACTGTTGCTGTGGCTAAAGTTGGCACTTTTGTATGTAAAGAGGATTTTCAGACATAAGTTTTGACAAAAAGAGCACATTGTGGATCAATGTTTTTATACAAAGTTATGAGGTTAGTGCCACTCTCTAGTTTATTCTTCATGAACCACTGACCCTGATATAAATGTATTTGCAGTGAAATTCCTGTTCAATTACTATACTTCTCAGCAATTCAACAGTGTTCATAGCCATGAGTGAGGATGAATTGATGTTTGGGGTTGGTAACTGATTTTTAGGAATGATTTAACAGCTCATAGGTGTAGTGATGTAGGTATAAATTTGGTGAAACTTATGCTAGATTAGTTATGTTCTATAGCTTGTTTGCATCATTCGAGGGTTGGCATCTCTTCAGTTGTTGCACTCGCATCCAACAGTGTCTTTCAATAATTTGCCATACAACTAGTTTAGACTTGCAATTCCATGACTACTTGGGACAGTAAATGTTGAAACATTTTAGTGTTACAGTCTAACTGGTAACAGCTCTGAGGAAGTGGGTGCACATGGTATTTGCATCCATGATGTTGAAGTGTGAAAGCACTGATATTAAACTGTATCCGTTTGTGCTTGATGTGCTAATGAGTCACATAGCTGGAAATACAAACTGGGCTGGTGGCTTGAAACTAATTGGGTTCTGGGACTTTATCTGGCCCAGTTCTTAACTTTAATCCTGGGGATCCCAATATAGTGGACAATTGGAAAACCCTACTGGAGCAAAGGTAAAGCCAGCTCACATAAAACAATGGGAAATTATTAAAGCTCCAGTCCTGGTTATGATGATTCCATTAAAATTGCATTGAAAATATCTTATAATTTATACCATGTATTTGCTGAACACTTCTTGTTACGGTATTCAATGCTATTTCACTTGGATACTGGGCCATTGCTGAAACAGAATTAATTAAAGAAATAATTGCATATTAAATTGTCTTTTCCTAGACTGCCTCGGAGAAGATTTTTTTTTCGTCTGTTCTCTCTTCAGAAGCTACTGACCCCTTGCTTGAATGTAATTCCGTGTGTGCCTTCTGGTATCTGTCCCAAGATATTATTCATATATAAGCCTAGTCACTTAGCAGGTGAAATTCTTTGGGGTTGCAAGATGCGTGGTAGTGAATAGCTTGTCATAAACCTCACCTGATTTTCCTTTCCAACTATTTCAATGTGAAGGAAAGTCGGGCGAGATGTGCACCAGGCAGTCAATAAGTTACTGCCTGTTTTGCACCACCACTGAAGTTAAATTAGCAGACTGTTTGCTGGGGTAGCTCAATCCTCTCCTCATCTAGCATTCACACACACACAGGCGCACCACACCATGGGTTGCTGAGTGGCAATCAAGAGCTGGAACACTGGCAAATTTTACTTTACTGGCTTAGTTATAGAACCTCTGATACCAAACTAGCTTCCACTCCTACCTATTATTTTGTACATACTTCCTCCACCCTAATTGCTTCTTGCCCCAAGCCAAATGGTTCCATCCTTGTTGTCTAGCTCTTCATCATTTACTTATCCCAACCCTTGCTGTTGCACATCTTTCACATCTATAATGCTACAAACATATGAAATGGACAACCAGGCAAAGACCAACTGGCCTATCAAGTCTGCCCCACACGATGCCTGGAAGTATCATGATTAAGCACCCATAGCCAGCAGCACGCATTCCACTTGTCCACTGCCAGTCATGTAATCTCCTGGGAGGGGCAAGAAAAGTAAGGTCAAAAGAGTGGGAAAGAATCTGGATAATGCTTCTCGGTTCTCCGCCCCCTCCCCCTCCACCCCCCCCCCCCCCACCCCCACCGGCCCCCAACTAGATTAAAACAAATCCAGAGGACCACATGGGCAATCCATTTGGAACCTGGCATTTGATCTAGCTGTTATAAGTCGTGCCCATCTTCCCATACAAGAACTGGTCCAGCACTGTCTAGAAGGCATGTTAAGTGTTGGTATTTACCACCTGAGCTGGTAACTTGATCCATAGATATGCAATCATCTGGGTAAAAGAAGGACCATCTAACGACCAACCTAGTTTTACCCTTCCATAGCTTAGACGCATGACCTCTGATCTTCACCAAACCTATTGAATTGATATAGCTTTCAGTCTGCTCTCGATCATCAGCAAAGTAATGGAAGGGGTCGTCGACAGTGCTATCAAGCGGCATTTGCTTAGCAATAACCTGCTTACTGACGCACAGTTTAGGTTCCGCCACTTAGCTCCTGACCTCATTACAGCCTTTGTCCAATCATGCACAAAAGGGCCGAACCTCAGAGGTGAGGTGAGAGTGACTGCCCTTGACATCAAGGCAGCATTTGACCGAGTGTGGCATCAAGGAGCCCTAGCAAAACTGGAGTCAATGGAAATCGGGGAAAATTCTCCGCTGGTTGGAGTCATATCAACAGTAACTAAGATGGTTGTGGTTGTTGGAGGTCAATCATCTCAGTTCCAGGACATCACTGCTCAGGGTAGTGCCCTAGGCTCAACCATCTTCAGCTGCTTCATCAATGACCTTCCCTCCTCCATAAGGTCAGAAGTGGAGATGTTCGCTGATGGTTGCACAATGTTCAGCACCATTCACGACTTGGATACTGAAGCAGCCCGTGTCCAGATGCAGCAAGACTTGGACAACATCCAGGCTTGGGCTGATAAGTGGCAAGTAACATTCGCACCACACAAGTGCCAGGCAATGACTATCTCAAACAAGAGAGAATGTAACCATCACCCCTTGATGTTCAATGGCATTACCATTGCTAAATCCCCCACTATCAACATCCTGGGGGTTATCATTGACCATAAACTGAACTGGACCAGCCACATAAACACCGTGGCTACAAGAGCAGGTCAGAGGCTGGGAATTCTGCAGCGAGTGTGATGCAGTACTCCTCCATTTGCCTGGATGGATGCAGCTCCAACAACACTCAAGAAACTCGATACCATCCAGGACAAAGCAGCCCGCTTGATTGGCACCCCATCCACCAGCTTCACTCCCTTCACCACTGATGCACAGTGGCAGCAGTGTGTACCATCAATAAGATGCACTGCATCAATGCACCAAGGCTGCTTTGACAGTACCTTCCAAACCCATGACCTCTATCACCTAGAAGGGCAAGGGCAGCAGATGCATATGAACACCTCCACTAGCAAGTTCCCCTCCAAGCCTCACACCATCCTGACTTGGAACTATATCGCCATTCCTTCACTGTCGCTGGGTCAAAATCCTGGAACTCCCTTCCTAATAGCACTGTGGGTGTACCTACACCCCAAGGACTGCAGCAATTCAAGAAGGCAGCTCACCAGCACCTACAAGGGCAATTAGAGATGGGCAGTAAATGCTGGCCTAGCCAGCGATGCCCACATCCCATGAACGAATAAAAAGAAAAAGCACAATCAAGTCCTTCAACAATTTTGCATACCTTTATTTACTCAAACCAAAGTCTAAGAATTTCTAAAGGTAATAGACCCAGCATTTTTAGCCCGTCTGAATAACTAAGATCTTTTATTCCAATGGCCCTCCTTTTGGACTTTTTCCAAAACTTCTAGATCACCCACCATGTGAGGGACCAAAACGCGACGCAGTATTCCAGATGTGATCTAACCAGGGTCTTGTACAAGGCCAAGACAATGTGCTTTGGGCGCTACCAATTTATCTTTGTGTGCATCTTCTATTGCTCTGATGCCAGCCTGTCTCATGGTCCCCATTTACTCTGCTCTGCCAACAGAAACCATTCCTTCCGGTATTATGGCTTCACCCTCTTAAAGTCCTTTTCAGCACCTCTGGTTGTTACCCCCTTCCCTGCCTTTAAATTGTCCTTCAACCACTTCCTCCCTGCTCCTAGCCTTCCATTTCTCCTTGCTGAGCACCATTGCCTTTTGAAGCACTCTGTGACAACTCTGTAGGCATGGAAAGCGCAATACATATCTAATTCGTTATGTTTTTAACAGTGTCTGTTTAGATTCTGAGAAAAGCAAAACTGATTTGTTGCAGCAGTGCTCTCTTACTTCACAAGACAAATAAGGGTGCCAAGACCACATTATTTACAAAACAACAGAGACTACACTACACTTCAAAAGTAATTTATTGGCCATAAAGAGCTCATTAGCTGTGAAAGTGCTAAATAAGGACAAGTTCTTTGTTTATGTCTTGGAAACAATAGTGGCATTTTCATTCTCTGGCTGGTCACTCCTCTCACTAAGATCAACTTTGGGTGCTCATGCCAGTTATCAGAGAATGAGAATATCGAAGATTGTTACATTCTCAGCAATGTCAAAGAAAGGACAGACCAAGAGGAGAGCACTTAATTATTTTTAACGTGCCGGGAAGCAGTAGAAGGCAGTCTGACCATGTAAATGAGAGGAAATCCATCTTCTCTGGGGGTAGACACTGTAATGGACTGGAGTGGGGGATAAACAGAAATAACAGTATATTTTATGTGATTGTCTTTGTTTGATGAAAGGATCTGCGATTCAGGGGAAGTGTGCATTCTTCAGCTGCTAGGCTGCTTCAATAAAAGCTATCAATGGTGTGAAGATGAATTTTCTGCAGGACTCAACACAGGCTTTCAGTGCAGAATAATGCTTGCAATGCCGTCATCCGTGGGCTGGATTTTGCTCCCAGCCCGATGTCGGGTTCTGTGACCGGGGTGGGGGTGGTGGGTGGTACCAGAAAATTGTAGTGGCAGTGGCTGCAACGGAACCCGACGCCGTAATTGCCGGGCCCTCGATCTTCCTGGTGGTGTTGCGACGGGACCCAAGTTAGCATATGTAAATTTGCGTGAATTAAAATGTAAACTGCAGCGATCTTACCTTAAATTCCCAATCTTCAGTGTGACTTGCAGCATTCAGGCACCTTCACTTTCTTGTCCGGGGAAAGTTGATGCCACCGAAGTCGGGAAGGGGTGAATCTGCTTTCTGATGGTAATGAGGGGGGGGGGGGGGCGGTGGGTAAGGGGTGAATCTACACTCTGATGGTAAGGGGGGCGGGGGGTAAGGGGTGAATCCACTCTCCGATGGTAATGGGGGGGGGGCGGGGTAAGGGGTGATTCCACACTCAGATGGTAATGGGGGCGCAAGGGGTGATTCCACACTCTGATGGTGGTGGGGTAAGGGGTGAATCTACACTCTGATGGTAATGGGGGGTAAGGGGTGAATCTACACTCTGATGGTAATGGGGGGAAAGGGGTGAATCTACACTCTGATGGTAATGGGGGGAAAGGGGTGAATCTACACTCTGATGGTAATGGGGGAAAAGGGGTGAATCTACACTCTGATGGTAATGGGGGGGGGGTAAGGGGTGAATCTACACTCTGATGGTAATGGGGGAAAGGGGTGAATCTACACTCTGGTAATGGGGGGAAAGGGGGGAATCTACATTCTGATGGTATTGGGGGAGGTGAGGGGTGAATCTACACTGATGGTATTGGGGGGGAAAGGGGTGAATCTGCACTCTGATGGTAATGGGGGAAAAGGGGTGAATCTACACTCTGATGGTAATGGGGGAAAAGGGGTGAATCTGCATTCTGATGGTAATGGGGGGAAAAGGGGTGAATCTACACTCTGATGGTAATGGGGGAAAAGGGGTGAATCTACACTCTGATGGTAATGGCGGGGGTAGGGGGTGAATCTACATTCTGGTGGTAATGGGGTGGGGTAAGGGGTGAATCTACACTCTGATGGTAATGGGGGAAAAGGGGTGAATCTACACTCTGATGGTAATGGGGGAAAGGGGTGAAACTACACTGATGGGAAAGGGGGGAATCTACACTCTGATGGTAATGGGGGGGAAAGGGGTGAATCTACACTCTGATGGCAATGGGGGGAAAGGGGTGAATCTACACTCTGATGGTAATGGGGGGAAAGGGGTGAATCTACACTCTGATGGCAATGGGGGGAAAGGGGTGAATCTACACTCTGATGGTAATGGGGGGAAAGGGGTGAAACTACACTCTGATGGTATGGGGGGGTGGTGTAAGGGCTGAATCTAGACTCATGGTAATGGGGGAAAGGGGGTATCTACACTCTGATGGTAATGGGGGGAAAGGGGTGAATCTACCCTCTAATGGTAATGGGGGGAGTAAGGGGTGAATCTACACTCTGATGGTAATGGGGGGAGTAAGGGGTGAATCTACACTCTGATGGCAATGGGGGGAGTAAGGAGTGAATCTACACTCTGATGGTAATGGGGGGGGTGGTAAGGGGTGAATCTACACTCTGATGGTAATGGGGGGGGGGGGAGTGGTAAGGGGTGAATCTACACTCTGATGGTAATGGGGGGAGTAAGGGGTGAATCTACACTCTGATGGTAATGGGGGGAAAGGGGTGAATCTACCCTCTAATGGTAATGGGGGGAGTAAGGGGTGAATCTACACTCTGATGGTAATGGGGGGAGTAAGGGGTGAATCTACACTCTGATGGCAATGGGGGGAGTAAGGGGTGAATCTACACTCTGATGGTAATGGTGGGGGGGGGAGTGGTAAGGGGTGAATCTACACTCTGATATGTAAAGTAGCTGTGTCGGCGCAGGTCCCATGTTCTGTGCCCGCCACTGCTCATGGCGGTGGGACTACAAAATCCAGCCCAGTGTCTAGCCAGGTTTAGCACCAACAGCCAAGGTTCACAATTATCTAGCCACGCAGCGTCAGGTCAGTGTCTGCATTTCAACTGTTGTGCAAGATTTTATTTCTTTCAGAATTGAAGTTTGAAGATTGTATGGGTTTTGACACCAATCCAACTTTGAACACTGTGCTAAGGCAGCACCAAGTTGAACTGCCACATTAACATCTCCCTGTTTAATTAAGTAAAGTTCTATGAATATCTGTGCCAGGGGAATTTTGATGTCCTGAGAAAGCAGCTATGATAGTTTTTTTTGTTCTCAAATTACAAACATCGAGGTGAACTCAGCAAAAACTTTCATTCCAATGTCTAGAATGTTTTTTTTTCTGCACTTGGTTCACTGATGTTATATCTGTGCAGGGTACCAAATATCCTTCCTGAGAGCTCTGGTCTCCCAGCACCTTTAACAATGTGCTGCTGCTGTCCTATTTGTCTAATAGAAACAGAAGACTCCCAATTGAGTGGTCAGAAATCAGTTGGCAGTGGAACGAGACTGCACGGCATTACCCTTGACATCTGGAGGCAGAACAATCCTTTGAGTCTTTTCCAAGCCTTTGGAGGTTTTGGATAAAACAAATGACTCCTTGTTAATTTGCTGCAGATAACAGCCGCCATTTGGAAACATGCCAGTGAAACCTTTGACTTAAACGTGTGTTACAGATCAACCACTACTCATTCTAAACTCAATGGGCAGGATCTCCCGTTTAACTATTTCTCCTCCACTGTGGCATTTTCTTCTGAAGCTGCAATAAAAACATAAGAATTAGGAGCAGAAGTAGGCAATTTAGCCCCTCGAGCCTGCCCCGCCATTCAATACGATCATGGCTGATCTCATCTCGGCCTCAACTCCACTTTCCTGCCCTTTCTCTATAACCGTTCAACCCATTACTCATTGAAAATCTGTCTCTCTGCTCCTTAAATTTACTCAATGTCGCGGCATCCACCGCACTCTGGGGTTGTGAATTCCACAGACTCACGACCCTTTGAGAGAAGAAATTTCTCCTCATCTCTGTTTTAAATCTGCTACCCCTTATCCTAAAACTATGACCTCTTGTTCTAGATTGCCCCACAAGAGGAAACATCCTGTCTCCGTCTACTTTGTCAATCCCCTTAAACATCTTATATACCTCAATTAGATCTCCTCTCATTCTTCTAAACTCTAGAGAGTAAAGGCCTAAACTGCTCAATCTCTCTTCATAAGACAAACCCCTCATCTCTGGAATCAATCTAGTGAACCTCCTCTGAACTGCCTCTAGTGCAACTGCATCCCTCCTCAAGTAAGGGGACCAAAACTGTACGCAATACTCCAGGTGCAGCCTCACTAATGCCTTGTACAGTTGCAGAAACACTTCCCAACTTTTATATTCTATTGCTGGATTCACTCAGCAGGTCTGGCAGCATCTGTGGAAAGAGAAGCAGTGTTAACGTTTCGGGTCAGTGACCCTTCTTCCGAAGAAGGGTCACTGACCCGAAACGTTAACTCTGCTTCTCTTTCCACAGATGCTGCCAGACCTGCTGAGTGAATCCAGCATTTCTTGTTTTTGTTTCAGATTTCCAGCATCCGCAGTATTTTGCTTTTATTTTATATTCTATTCCTTTGGCAATAAATGCCAAAATTCCATTTGCCTTCCTTATTACCTGCTGTACCTACATACTAGCTTTCCGCGATTCATGCACGAGGACATCCAGGTCCCTCTGCACCGAAGCATTCTGAAGTTTCTCTCCATTTAGATAATTTGCCTTTCTATTCTTCTGACCAAAATGGTCACACTTTTATCCACAGTAAACTCCATCTTCCAAATTTTGGCTCATTCACCTAACCTATACATACCCATTTGTAAATTTCTTATTTCTTTATTGCAACTTACTATCTGACCTATTTTAGTGTCATCTGCAAATTTGGCTATAATACCTTTTATCCTGCATCCAAGTCATTAATATAGATTGTAAATAGTTGGGACCCAAGGACCGAACCCACTAGTTACATCTTGCCAACCAGAAAAAGACCCATTTATCCCGAATCTCTCTTTTCTGTTGGTAAGCCAATCCTCTATCCAAGCTAATAAATTGCCTCTAACCTTGTGTATTAATCTTTTGTGCGGCACCTTATCAAATGCCTTCTGGAAGTCCTGATATATTACATCTACAGGATCCCCATTATCCACTTTGCTTGTCACAGCTTCGAAGAACTCTAACAAATTAGTCAAACATGATTTACCCTTCATAAAACCATGCTGACTCTGATGGATTGTGTTTTGACTTTCTAAATGTCCTGTTATTACTTCCTTTATAATGGATTCTAACAATTTCCCAACGACAGATGTTAAACTAACTGGTCTATAGTTTCCTACTTTCTGCCTCCCTCCCTTTTTGAATAAGGGTGTTATGTTAGCTTTTTCCAATCCACTGGAATTTTTCCCACATCCAGGGAATTTTGGAATATCATAACCGATGGATCCACTATCTCCACTGCCACTGCCTTTAAGACCTTAGGATGTAGGCCATCAGGCCCTGGGGACTTGTCTGTCTTCAATCCCAATAGTTTGCTTGGTACTTTTTCCCTCGTGGTGATGATTTTTCTAAGTTCCTCTCTTTCTATAACATCTGCATTACCTGTTACTATTGGGATGGTACTAGTGTCCTCCACCGTGAAAACTGCGGCAAAATACTGATTTAGTTTCTCCACCATTCCTGTGTTCTATTAACTCTTCTATTAACTTCCCAGTCTCATCCTCCAAGGGACCAACATTCACTTTAGCTACTGTCATACCTTATACCTTATATATACTTCTATCCGTTTTTATATTTTGCACGAGTTTTCTTTCATAATTTACCTTTGTGCTTTTTATTACTTTTTTAGTCATCCTTTGTTGATCTTTAAAAGTTTCCCAATCTTCCAGCCTGCCACAGGCCTTTGCAATATGGTATGCCTTAGTTTTTGTCTTTATGTTATCCTTAACTTCCTTGCTTAGCCATGGATGTTTTTTCCCTCTCTTAGAATCTTTCTTCCTCTCTGGAATATATTTTGGTTGGGAGGAATTGAATATCTCCTTAAACATCTGCCACTGCTGATCAACTGTCCTACCTTTTAGCCTTCCTGCCCAGTCCACTAGGGCCAACTCTGTCGTCATGCCTATGTAATTACCTTTGTTTAACTCCAGAACGCTAGTGTGGGACTCCAGTTTTGCACCCTCAAACTGAGTTTGAAATTCTAGCATGCTATGATCACTCTTCCCTAGAGGATCCTTAACTATGAGATCATTAATTAATCCCACCTCATTACATAATACCAAATCTAGAATAGCCTGCTCACTGGTTGGTTCCACAGCATATTGCTCCAAAAAACAATCTCTGATACATTCAATGATCTCTCCCTCGAGGTTACCTTTGCCAATTTGATTAATCCAGCCAATATGCATATTAAAATCACCCATGATTATTGCCGTACCTTTCTTACAAGCCCTCAGTATTTCATGGTTTATACTGTGCCCCACTGCGGAACTATTGTTTGATAGATTACTCCCACCAGGGACTTCTTTCCCTTGCTATTTCTTATTTCTAACCAGACTGATTCTACGTCTTGATCTCCAGTGCCTATATCATTTCTCACTAGAGCACTGATCTCTTCCTTTACTAACAAAGCTACACCTCCTCCTTTTCCTTCCTGTCTATCCTTCCGAAATACTGAGTACCCTTGGATATTCAATTCCCAAACCTGGTTTCCCTGTAACTACGTCTCAGTAATCACCACTAAATCATTCCCATTCATCTCTATTTGTGCTGTTAACTCATTTATTTTATTCCGAATGCTTCGTGCATTCGGATACAAAGCTTTTAAGTTTGTTCTATTACCAAATTTCCCTACTCTTGTATGATTCCTTGGTACAATATGACATTCACACATTCTGTTCTTTTTATTTTCTGGTAACAATCAGCCTCATCGCTAACCTGCACTCCTACCTTCTCCTTTAACTTTGACTTCCTAACTTTCCATCCAACTGAACCCTCCCCCCCCGACTATTTAGTTTAAAGCCCTATCTACAGCCCTAGTTATGCGATTCGCCAGGACTCTGGTCCCAGCATGATTCAGGTGGAGCCCGTGCCATCGGAACATCTCCCTTCTTCTCCAGTACTGGTGCCAATGTCCCATGAATTCTAACCCATTTCTCCCACACCAATCTTTGAGCCACGCATTTACCTCTTTAATCTTATTGACCTTGTACCAATTAGCTCGTGGCTCAGGTAGTAATCCTGAGGTTGAGATTTGCCCCAAAAAGCATCAGTAAACCTTCAACATGTTGAGTTTACAAATGAAGAATCATGGCGGCTAAAAGAAAACTTCACAGACAGAAAATGGTGGCAGATCTTCCATGTTACCACCTTTGTCATTGATTTAAATGGCGAATATTGGTTTGCTGTTTGTGATTCAAAGTTTTTTTTTAACAGAGTAGGGGAATTTTGTCTGAACTGCAGTTTTGCTGGGACAGGTGGGAAGGGGCACCTATAATGAGTAGCAGATGGTTCCAGCTGTGATTTTGTAGAATTGGCATGAAAAATCGAGGAAATTGAGGCAAAATGCGAACTTGGATGTCAGTAGCTTACTAATTTGAAATTCCTGGCCTTGCTTTCAGTAACAGCAAAGTATCCCTTTTTGCAACAAGTGCACGTGTGTGTCTCTTCCCTTTTCTCGAGAGTGTCAATTTAATGACAAATTACTAACTAAACCATTTTGTGATGGGACTTATGGTCTTTGGGAACTGGGTCAAAGGTACCGAAACTCATGTTGGAACTTTACAAGCAATTGGAGAGAAGCAACTGAGCACTCTGATCCTGATTCAAGGCTATGTTGTGGAGCTGAAAGGATAATTTTGCTGAACAACTGCATTGCTCAATTATAAAGATCTTTTAAAGTTACTTTTTGAAACAAAGAATGTGAGGGCGCTGGATGATGAATGTGCTTCTCTGTGTCGTTGCATCAAAATTCTATCTTCTACATGGAATCTGTAAAAGTTCAAATGGAGCACTGCAGAGGATATCAATATTTTAGCGATGCAGACATTTATGAACTGATTGCGAATGCTGATTAGCATTGGCATTTTAACACAAAGGTACAGTAGAACATGGCAGTACTATCAACAGTAATCTTAAAATAAACAGTTGGGATAGAGACTTTTTGTTCAGTTTACTTTATAGCCTTTTAAGAGAACCTCTTCTGATTAACATGTTGGCACTTGCAAACAGCCTCTTTCTCAGCTGTTTATTTTAAGATTGCTGTTGATAACTGGGAAAGAGCAACTGCTTCAAATTGGGACGGGCCTGAATATTCTTCAAGAAATTCCCTTATACATGTCCAATTGTGGTGTTACCATGGAAATCACATGGGTAATTCCAAATTGAATTGTTATCACTAATATCATCCCAGCAATGTTTCAGAATAAACTTGTTATAGACGATGAAATCTCCTTACAATCGAGCAGAGCTCAGAATGGGACATGTGCCTACGTGCTGGAAAGAAAGGCTCTGACAGACTGCCAACCTGACAAGGAAGGTCACATTGCAAATAGCAAATTTAGCCATCGGCTTCCTAATTCTTTTGGAATTCGTTGGCAGAGGGAATAGATCGGTTGTTCACTCTTGGGTCTCTGCTATTAATGCTATGTTTGTGAATATTTCAAAGTAAGAAGTTTACTTGAAAATTTGATTTCTCTTGCTTCCTATTGGAGTTTCTATCATTGTGGAAATTTGGGGGAAATGACTGTTTTGCTCCACTTAACAAGTTAAACAAATTGCTTCTGGATGCATCACTCACTTTTTTGCAAAACATTAACTAGGATCAGCAGCATAAAGCTTCCAAGCTGACGCCATGGGCTTTGCAGCCTAAATCTACACATAAATAATGGAGATTGCTAAAATGTGCTGCTGTATGGTTGAAAATTGGCAGTGTGAATGTACTCAGTAACTGAGTACAAGACAAGCTCAGAGTGAATGATGTTACGACCGAGGCAGGACGAGTGCACTGTTTGTTCCAGCTCCACTTCTCCACAGCTCACAACATATATTCAATTTTTTTCCCACTTACAGATACAGGCAATCATAGACTCTATTTTTATCCCAGAATAAAACTGACCAACCAGGATTCTTTAATAAACAACAAAATTATTAGTTTATTATAAAACGCGTCTTTACCAGTAATGAAGCAAAACATAAACACACAGATCAAAATATAAAAGTTCCCTTTTTATCTTAACCCCACACACACACGCATATACACCGGTTAACCAAAATAGTTGAGATTTACTCTTTAGAGCTCTAGTACAAAAAATCGCCCCCAAAAAATATGTTGGCCAAAAATACTTGCTAATTTTTGAAGTAAAAACAGAGAAGTTATGAAAAGATATCAGAAGTCCGTTTCTAGTTTGGCGTCCCAAATAGATATAGACGGCTGTCACTGGGATCTTCCTAGAACAGTTCTTGACAGGTGATGTTGAAGATCAGTTTGGGCAGGCTTTCCAGGGAAAGTGCACTAACAGGGGTTTAGGCAGTTTCTTACATTTGCTTCTCAAGAGATGGAAAACTGGCAGGCTGTTTCAAAGAGCTGGAACAAACTGAGGTGGGGTTTTCTCCCGTGGCAAATTTTCTCCAACTGCCTTTTAAAACCGTTGTCCATATCCCAACTCACTGTCCAAAGCAAAATCAAAACCCCAATGTCACAAGATTCAAGCCTCCCGACCCCTATAAATCCTGACCTGTCACTTCTTAGTTAATATTTTTCCCCAAGCCAAAAACAACCCCTGCTCAGTAATTATTTGATAACGGGTGCCTTCCAGTAATTGTTTACAATCCAGACCTCTCAGTGACCCTTGAAAAAAAAAATCCATGGACTCCTTTTTCAGTTTTAAAACACAAATCTTCAAAATTTAACAAAAAAAGGGAAGCACCTGTAACAATAGGAAGTGGATTAATTGATTGGAATTCTTCAGTGAAGAATGTGTTACTGAAAGCTGACTGTAATATTATCATGTACAAAAATGAACATTTTTAAGAATTATAGTGTCACTGTTGATTCTGTCTGTCTTGGCATGCAAAAATCTTCCTACTGCTACAAACTGGAGCTATTTTCTAGCTCTTTTAAGTTCAAAAGTTTGTGCTTTAAAGTAGAGTAACGAAAGATATTTTGCCCTACAGTTTTAATTTTCCATAAATGAATGGAAATGGAACAATAACGCATGACATTGCACAGACTTTGATCCCATTTGTAATTCTTTGAGACATACTAGTGTAGGTGGAATTACTTACACTCGGGTGCTCACCTTGTGTGTGTCTCGTATAATAGGTTTCAGAATTAAATTACACTATTAAGGAACATTAGAATGTCCTACTCTATTTTAATCCTGTGCTGATGGGTTTTACAGTGAGACACAAAGGGGAAAGGTGAACAGTAATGGATCCTGATATGCTTCAATAAACTGGAATAGTATCAAACTCGCGCCTGACATGTTCAGCGGTGATTACTCTTTTGCCCCTATGCCATCTCTGCATTGGGTTCAAGTATTTTATGTCTGTCTAGGCTTCATGGGGGTAGTGTTTATCTGATTTAATAGGTGCAGAGATGATTATTTGACATGAAGGTTGTCACTACGATGCTGTCTAAATATGATTGAAAGATGTTAAAAGTGGCTGAACTTTATTAAACAATAGTATCCAATGGAAGTCCCAGCATCCTACATGTATCTTGAATGTTGTGATCTGAATTCTGCTGTTGAGAAGGCCGCTGCTTGTTCTGACTTCTGAAAGCAAGCATATAGTTTCCACCTGGATGCTGACAACACCGAGTTCTACTTCACCAACCACCTCTCTTGACTCTTCCACTCTTTCTTTCTAAGTTATCAGACTGCTTATCAGATATCCAGTTCTGGATAGGCAGTAATTTCCTCCAATGGGAAGATGGAAGCCATTGTTTTCAGTCCCCTGTCCAAACTCCAATTCCTAGCTACCGACTCCATCCCTCTCCCTGGCACTGTCTGAGACTAAACCAGGCTGTTCGCAACCTTGGTGTCATATTTTAACCCTAGATGAGCTTCTGACCACTGACCATGAGCACCATCACGAAAATCACCGATTTCCACCTCCGTAACATCACCCGACTTTGCCCCTGCCTCAGCTGATCTGCTGCTGAAACCCTCATTCATGCCTTTGTTACCAGGCTTGACTAGTCCAATGCGCTCCTGGCTGGTCTCCCACATTCTACCCTCTTCTGCCGGTATCCTTACTCACACCCAGTCCAGTTCACCTATCACCCCTGTGCTCGCTGACCTACATTGCCTCCCGGTCAAGCAACATCTTGATTTTAAAATTCTCATCCTTGTTTTCAAATCCCTCCATGGCCTCGCCCCTCCCTATCTCTGTAATCTCCTCTCACCTAACAACCCTCTGAGATATCTACGCTTATCTAATTCTAGTCTCTTGAGCATCCCTGATTTTAATCACTCCAACATTGGGGGACATGCCTTAGATGCCTAGGCCCTAAGCTTTGGAATTTCCTCCCTATACCTTTCTGCCTCTCTATCTTTTTTCCTGCTCGAAGACACTCCTTATAACTTACCTCTTTGGCCAAGCTACCTCCTTATGCGGCTCAATGTCATTTTTTGTTTTATATTGCTTCTCTCCGCCTTGGGATAATTCATTATGTTAAAGGTGCCAAATAAATATAAGTTATTGTTTGTCTGAAATCAGTATCTTTGGAAGAAAATCTCATTCTGTGTCATTCAGTCTAGTCCACCAGACTTCTCGACATTTCTTGTTCTGGCTGTTAACCAAGTCTCTCATTTCCAAAATCAATCACCTGCTGTCACAATATAAATCAGGTTTAAGTTTTTCTCCTTCACAAACACTTCTTTCCTGTACTGTTAGGCTATGCTGTTGTCATGTTCTGACTTCTTCACTTGGTCTTGTACTACTGCAGGGCGACACAATCACATTCCAAGCAAACCTAACAATGGGGGGTTCCCATACACCAGGGTGACAAACAGTAGGCTAGTGATTGATTGATTGGATTTGCTTTTATTTTTCCCAAAAAAAAAACCTGATTGCTCATTCCACCCTTTCTCTCTTTAACTAGTTTCCCCCTTCCATGCCCAGTGGATTCTATTTCAGCCTGTGACAGGGAGGCAGGTAAATATTCTGATCCCAATCTTGTGCCAAAATCTGTCCTCCGCTGGACATTTAAAAACTACATGAAAGCTTGGTTACAGTGTTTCCTATCCTGTGCTGTGTAGCTGTCATAGAGTTATAGAGAGTTACAGCACTGAAATAGGCCTTTCAACCCACCGAGTCTGTGCTGACCATCAACCACCCATTTATATTAATCCTACATTAATCCCATATTCCCTACCACATCCCCATCTTCCCTCAATTCTCCTACTACCTACCTACACTAGGGGCAATTTACAATGGCCAATTTACCTATCAACCTGCAAGTCTATGGCTGTGGGAGGAAACCGGAGCACCCGGCGGAAACCCACACGGTCACAGGGAGAATTTGCAAACTCCGCACAGGCAGTACCCAGAACCAAACCCAGGTCGCTGGAGCTGTGAGGTTGCGGTGCTAACCACTGCACCACTGTGCCGCCCTGTTTGAGCAGGACTGAGATTGGGAGCTTGTTGGGGAATCACAGGTGTAGGTGACAACAGTGTTGGGGTACCATCGTATGTGATATTGGTCATTCCATAAAATCTGCTGCTTTAATCCTTGTTTCATACCTGGTTGTGGTTTGGGAAGTTATTTATGCATCCTATCATCTAAACCAGTGTGCTTTATATATGATTACAAAGGAAATTGTAGCATCTACACTGGATTTCACAGGTACACTGAAGAGTTCAGGCTTTAAACTAAATAGTGGGGGGGAGGGTTTAATTGAAAGGAAGTTTAAAAAAGTTGAAAAGTAACGAGAGAGCAGAGGTGCAGGGTAGTCAAGGAGCATACATTAATCAGAGAGTGACAGGAAGGGACAGAGAATACAAGCATAAGAGTACAGCAGAAGTTAGAACCGGAGTAGGTAAAAATGGTAAAAAGTCAAAGCTTAAGGCTCTTATCTGAATGCACGTAACATTTGTAACAAAATAAATGAACTGACGGCATAGATAGAAATAAATGAATATGATTTGATAGCTATCACTGAGACATGGCTGCAGGATGACCAGGACTGGAATCTTAATGTTCAAGGATATTCGACGTTCCAGAGGAATAGGCAGAAAGGAAAAGGAGGTTGGGTAGCTTTGTTATTAAAGGAAGGGATCAGTGCAGTTGTGAGTAATGATTGTTGGGAAATCACAGGTGTATGTGACAAACAGTGTTGGGGTACCATCGTTATATTGGTTATTCCATAAATTATTCCATAGGTGTAATAGATAGTGATGTAGAATCAGTTTGGGTGGAAATAAGGAATAGCAAGGGAAAGAAATCATAGGTGGGAGTGGTCTATAGGCCCCCGAAGAGTAGCCTCTCTGTCGGACAAGATATTAATCAGGAAATAATGGAGGCATGTAAGAAGGGCACTGCTAATTATCATGGGTGATTTTAATCTGCATATAGACTGGACATGTCAAATTGGCAAGGGTAGCATGGGAGACTAATTTGTAGAGTGCCTCAGGGATTGTTACTTGGAGCAATACATTGCAGAACCTACCAGGGAACAGGCTATTTTAGATTTGGTATTGTGTAATGAGGTAGGATTAATAAGAGATCTCATAGTTAAGAATCCTTTAGGGGGAAGCAATCATAACCTGGTAGAATTTCAAATTCAGTTTGAAGGTCAGCAACTCGGGTCTCAAACCAGTGTCTTCAACTTAAACAAGGGCAATTACAGAGGTATGAAGAAAGAATTGTCTAAAGCGGGCTGGGAAGATAGACTACAGGGGAAGTCAGTAGATGAGCAGTGGCAGACTTTTAAGCAGATATTTCATAACATTCAGCAAACATTTATTCCAGTCAGAAGGAAGGACTCGAAGAGAATGATGAACCACCCGTGGATAACAAAGGAAGTTAAGGAGAGTATCAAATCAAAAACAAAGGCGTACAAAGTGGCGAAAGCTAGTGGTCGGCCAGAGGATTGGGAATTTTTTAGAAACCAGCAGCGGTAATAAAGAGGGAGAAAATTGATTGTTTTTATTTCTGGCCAATTTACTCTCAAACAGTAAGAGCTTCTACGGGTATATTAACAGGAAGAGAGTAACTAAAGTAAGTGTGGGACCCTTAGAGGATGAGACTGGGGAATTAATAACAGAGAACAGGGAAATGGCAGATAATTTAAACCAATATTTTGCATCGGTCTACACGGTGGAGCGCACTATAAAATCCCAACAATAAGAGATGAGCAAGGTGTAAATAGGAGGGAGGAACTTGTAACAATCTCTATCACGAGGGTAAGGGTGCTGGACGAACTGATGGGACTAAAGGCAGGCAAGTCGCCAGGACCTGATGGCCTGTATCCAAGGATTTTAAAGGAAGTGGCTGCAGAGATAGTGGAGGCATTGGTCATAATATACCAAAACTCACTGGATTCCAGTAGGGTACCAGTGGATTGGAAAACTGCTAATGTGACAACCCTATTCAAGAAAGGAGGGAGACAGGAAGCAGGAAACTATAGACCAGTTAATTTAACATCAGTCATTGGGAAAATACTAACAGTCCATTATTAAGGAAGAAATAGCAGGACATTTAGAAAAACATAACACAATCAAACAGAGTCAACATGGTTTTATGAAAGGAAAATCCTGTTTGACAAATTTGTTAGAGTTCTTTGAGGATATAACAAGCAGAGCGGATAAAGGGGAACCAGTAGATGTAGTGTATTTGGATTTTCAGAAGGCATTTGATAAGGTGCCACATAAAAGGTTATTGCACAAAATAAGAGCTCAGGGTATTGGGGGTAATGGCATGGATTGAGGATTGACGAACACACAGAAGGCAGAGAGTCGGGATCAATAGGTCTTTTTCAGATTGGAAAGCCGTAACTAGTGGGGTGCCACAAGGATCGGTCCGAGGGCCTCAACTATTCACCATCTATGTTAATGACTTAGAGGAAGGGACAGAGTGTAGTGTATCCCGATTTGCTGATGATACAAAAATAGGTGGGAAGGCATGTTGTGATGAGGACATAAAGAATCTGCAAAGGGATATAGATAGGTTAAGTGAGTGGGCAAAAACTTGGCAGATGGCGTTCGATGTAGGAAAGTGTGAGGTAATCCACTTTGGTAGGAAGAATAAAAAGGCAGACTATTATTTAGATGGAGAAGGAGAAAGACTACAAAATACTGCAATACAGAGGGATCTGGGTGTTCTTGTGCATGAAACACAAAAGGTTAGCATGCAGGTGCAGCAAGTAATTAGGAAGGCAAATAGAATTTTGGCCTTTATTGCTAGGGGGTTAGGGTTTAAAAATAGATAAGTCTTGTTACAACTGTATAGTGTGTTGGTGAGGCCACACCTGGAGTACTGCATACAGTTTTGGTCCCCGTATTTAAAGAAGGATATACTAGCATTGGAGGCAGTTCAGAAAAGATTCACTAGACTGATTCCTGGGATGAAGGGGTTGTCTTATCAAGAACGGCTAAACAGGTTAGGCCTTTATTCATTGGAGTTTAGAAGAATGAGAGGTGATCTTATAGAAACATATAAGATTTTAAGGGGGCTTGACAGGGTAGTTGTTGAGAATATGTTTCCACTGGTGGGGGAATCTCGAACTAGGGGACATAGTTACAGAATAGGGGGGCATACATTTAAAACTGAGATGCAAAGGAATTTCTTCTCTCAGAGGTTGGTGAATCTCTGGAATTCTCTGCCTCAGAGAGTTGTGGAGGCTAGGTCACTAAATGTATTTAAGGAGGAGGTAGATAGATTTTTGAAATCTCGGGGAGTCGAGGGTTATGTGGAGCAGGCCCGAAAGAGGAGTTGAGGCCAGGGACAGGTCAGCCATGATCTTATTGAATGGCAGGGCAGGCTTGAGGGGCTGAATGGTCTACTCCTGCTCCAATTTCTTCTGTTCTTTTGTACATTTTTTTCTGTCAAGTAGGTGTTGAACATATGAAAAAAACCATAATTGTGGTAAAGTGTCTCAAAGCCATATTTAGTCAATATGGACTCTCCGTTTTCCCAGTGATAACGTATTTTAAACCCTTCCAAATACTTGAAGTATGAACATATGAATTAGGAGCAGGAGTAGGCCACTCCACCCTTCGCGCCTGCTCCGCCATTCAATAAGTTCATGGCTGAACTGATTACTCCACATTTCCACCTACCTCCGATAACCTTCCACCCCCTTACTTATCAAGAATCTATCTACTTCTGTCTTAAAAATATTCAGAGTTTGCTTCCACTGCTTTTTGAGGAAGAGAATTCCAAAGACTCACTACCCTCAGAGAAAAAATTTCATCATCTCTGTCTTAAATGGGTGACCCCTTATTTTTAAACAGTGACCCCTGGTTTGAGATTCTCCCACAAGGGGAAACATCCTTTCCACATCGATCCTGACAAGACCCCTCAGGATTTTATATGTTTCAATCAAGTTGCCTCTTACTCTTCTAAATTCCAGCGGATACAAGCCTAGCCTGTCCAATCTTTCCCCATAAGACAGCTTGCCCATTCCAGGTATTAGTCTGGTAAACCTTCTCTGTACTGCCTCCAACGCATTTATATCTTTCCTTAAATAAGACGACCAGTACTGCACACAGTACTCCAGATGTGATCTCACCAATGCCCTGTATAGCTGAAGCATAACCTCCCTACTTTTGTATTAAAGTCCCCTCGTGATAAATGATAACATTCTATTGGCTTTCCTAATTACATGCTGTACCTGCATACTAACCTTTTGCGATTCATGCACTAGGGCACCCAGATCCCTCTGCATCTCAGAGCTCTGCAATCTCTCACCATTTAGATAAAATGCTTTTTTATAGTGAGTCAGGCCGTCTGTTCAATTGCCAGCAGTGTCTTGGAGCACGGTGGATCTGTCTGTTTCAAGTTTCAAATAAGAGTCTACCATGGAGAGCCGATTTGGCTTTGAGCATCGCAGTATCTTGCATGACATCATCATCATCCATCTATCATCATCACCACTTCTTGTGCCCTGGGGAATACAATCTGTGAAACTGAGTGACTTACAGCCATGCTGACCATGCCGTCAGTGCGGAAATGCCACACTGTGCTGTTTTTTATGCATGAAAGTTGCTGAGACGTTTCGGCTGGTTCGAGTACACTTTCATACTGGATTTTGTCAGCCATGTAGTATAAGCAGGATAGAAGGCTGCATACAATGCAAGTGGTGGAATATGTGACTATCACTGGCTGCTCTTGTGGGCTTCTCATCCTGGGATCACTGCCAAGTAATGTGGTCGAGATGAAATCTAATGGCTCCTTGGTACAGGGTGGCTGCTCTTTTTACCTGCAAGACTTGAGGAGTGTGAGAACATTAGAAGCTTGTAATACCATCTCTGCACTCAGACAACAAAATTAAAAATCCTGAGCTTTGCTCATGCATTTTCTTAGGACAGATGAACCCCTCAATTCCATTACTGTACATATCTCCTCTTCAAGACTCTGCTGCCTAAGGGAGCTCAGCAACCGGGATAAAACCTAACACTAATTAGATGGCACTCTAGCTTTGCATCAGGAGATAAATGTCAGCTCTCCACAAAGCCTGCACGCGCACTGATGACACTGATAGTTTAAACTGCACGGGAAATCCTTCATCTTTCTAATTTAAAATGCTTTGCAAGTTAAATATGGCTGTTAGTTGGTGAGGATGGCCACAAAGGGCAATCTTTTTTTGAATGCACATTACACTGCCTTTCTGCCTGTGCATCTATATTGCCTGTGAGGCATAGGGATGTGCTTGTTAGTATGCTGATGATAAAATATCTATGTAGAGGTTCTTTGTACTGTACACTTTTTTCCATGCTGATCTTGCAGATATTGAAAAGACAACCATTCTTCTGTGGGCTTTGCAGGGATTTTCACTCCGATCTGTCAGAAAACGTATCTTTGCAATGTGATCCTTTTAAACACTGAAACACAGTAAGTGCCCCGTTGTACATTGTGTTGGTGCTTTTATGCCCTGATTTGTGGAGTTTAGGAACATAGGAACATTTAGGTCCTCAAGCCTGTTCCACCATTCAGTGAGATCATGACTGATCTGTGACTGAACTCCGCATACCCGCCTTTGTCCCTCAACCCTTAATAGTTTTGACTAACAATCTATCGGTCTCACATTTAAAATTAACAATTGACCTAACATCAGTTGCAGTCTGCAGAAGAGAGTTCCAAACTTTTCCGCCCTTTGCATGAAGAAGTGTTTCCTAATGTCAATCCTGAAATGGTTGGATCTAGTTTATAGACTATGTACCCTAGTCCTAGACTCCCCAACCAGCAGCAATGGTCTCCCAACTGATCCCTTTAATATCTTGAAAACTTGGATCAACTCACCCCTTAACCTTCTAAATTCCTACTTTGTGTAATCTCTTCTTGTAATTTAACCTTTGGAGTCCAGGTATCATTCTGGCAAATCTACACTGTGTTCCCTCCAAGGCCAGAATATCCTTCCGAAGGTGTGGTGTCCAGAACTGCTCACAGTGTTCCATGTATGGTCTGACCAGGGCTTTATATAATTGAAGCATGACTTCTACCCCTTTTGTATTCTATTCCTCCAGATGTAGAGGCCAGCATTCCATTAGCGTTTGATTATTTTTCTGTACTTGTTCATGATATTTTAATGATCTGTAGCAGGCCGGGAGCGGAGCGGAGAAACATAAAGCAGATCTAGAGTGAAGAACCATGCTCCGGAGCAGAGAAACTTAAAGCAGATCCGGAACGGAGAAACATAAAACGGACAGGGAGTGGAGCAGAGAAACTTAAAGCAGATCCGGTTGTGGGGGGGAGGCAGCGGCTGCAGGAGGGAGATTGGGAAATCAATAGTGATAGGGGATTCAATAGCTAAGGGAACAGACAGGCATTTCTGTGACTGCAGACTTGAATCCGGGATGGCATATAGCCTTCCTGGTGCCAGGATAAAGGATGTCACTGAGCAGCCGCAGAACACTGAGGGGGAAGGGTGAACAGCCAGCAGTTGTGATCCATATCAGATACCAGTGACACCAGTAGAAAGAGTTTAGGGAGCTAGTAAACATACTAGCAAGCAAGACCTCAAAGGTAGTAATCTCCAGATTACGCCTGGTGCCACACTCTAGTGAGTGTAAAAGTAGAAAATAGAACAGATGACTGCATGGCTGGAGAGTTTTAGATTCCTGGGACATTGGGACTGGTTCTGGGGGAGATGAGACCTGTAGAGGATGGATAGATTGCCCATGAACAGAACCAGGGCCAATGTCCTTGCAGGACAATTTGCTCGTGCTATTGGGGAGGATTTAAATTAAGATGGCAGGGGTGTGGGAAACAGGCGGTACTATTAGAGAAGAAAACCAAAGTGCACAGAGAATTGGAAAAGACAGATAGCACTAGAATAGGAAATAGTAAGGTATAAGTTGGGGTCAGTGTAAAAGGAAATGTAATGAGGTCTGAATTAGGTTCACTGTGCATGTATGTAAATGTGCAAAGTGTGGTAAATGAGGTTGGTGAGCTGCAAGCGCAGATAGCCACATGAGATTACGATATTGTGGCGATAACGGAGACCTGGCTCAAAAAAGGGCAGGACTGAGTACTAAATCTTCCTCAATACAAGGTGCTCAGGAAAGACAGAGATGGAAAGAAAGGAGGAACAGTCACAGTATTGATTAAGGAAAACATTAGAGTGCTAGAGAGAGAGGATGTCCTGGAAGGTCAAGAACAAAATATATTTGGTTCCAGCTAAGAAACAATAGCGATATCATTACACTACTGGGTATATTGTCGAGGCCACTGTCTAGTGGGAAAGATATAGAGAAGCAAATTTGCAAGGAAATTACAGAGAGGTGCAATAGTTATAGAGCAATTATAATGGGAGACTTCAATTATCCGAATATAGATTGGGTATTAATAGTGTAAAGGGCAGAGAGGGAGCAAGAGTTTATGAAATGTGTTCAGGAAAATCTTCTACAGTATGTTTCTGGCCTAATGAGGAAGGAGGCACTACTGGAGCTGGTTCTGGGGAATGAGGAGAATCAAGTGTCAGTAGGGGAACATTTAGGGGCCAGCGATCATGGTAGTATAAGGTTTAGGTTGTGTAAGGAAAAAGACAAGGAGGAATCCAGAGTAAGAATTAATTGGAGGGAAGATCAACTTCAATGGGGTGAGAACAGATCTGGCCCAGATAAATTGGAATCAAAGATTAGCAGGTAAAACTGTAACTGAGCAATGGGCTGCGTTTAAACAGGAGATGGTTTGGTTCCAGTGGAAGTACATTCCCATGAGGAGGAAAGGTAGGACAAACAAATCCAGAGTTCCCTGGCTAATGAAAGCGATAGAGAATAAGATGAAGCAGAAAAAGGGTGCATATGACAGATGCCAGGTCGATAATACAATTCAGAATCAGGCTAAATATAGAAGATTCAGAGGGGAAGTGGAAAAAGAAATGAAAGAAGCAAAGAGAGAATATGGGAAAAGACTAGCAGCCAACATAAAAGGGAATCCAAAAGTCTTCTATAGGCACATAAATAATAAAAGGGTGGTAAAAGGAGCAATGGGGCTGATTAGGGACCAAAAAGAAGATGTATACGTGGAGGCAGGGGCCATGGTTAATGTACTAAATGAGTGCTCTGCACCTGTCTTTACCAAGGAAGAAGCTGCTGTCCAAGTCATCGTGAAAAAGGAGGTAATTGAGACACTGGATGAGCTAAAAATTGTTGGAGAAGGAATTAGATAGACTGGCTGTACTTAAAGTTGATAAGACACCAGGACGGGATAAGGTGCATCCAAGGACACTGAGGGAAGTAAGGGTGGAGATTGTGGAGTGACTGTCCATTATCTTCCAATTTTCTTTAGATATAGGGGTGATGCTAGAGGACTGGAAAATTGCAAATGTTACACCCTTGTTCAAAAAAGGGTGCAAGAGTAATCCTGGCAACTACAGGCCAATCAGTGTAACCTCAGTCAGAGGAAAGCTTTTAGAGATGATAATTTGGGACAAGATTAACAGCCACTTGGACAAATGTAGATTAATTAAGGAAAGCCAGCACAGATTTGGGTTCAACGAACTTGATGAGGTAACAGAGAGGGTTGATGAGGGTAAGATGGTTGATGTGGTATACATGCCAAAAGGCATTTGATAAAGTGCAACATGACAGGCTTGTCAGCAAAGTTAAAGCCAATGGAATAAAAGGGACAGTAGCAACATGGATACGAAGTTGGCTGAGTGACAGGAAACAGTAGTGGTGAACAGTTGTTTTTCAGATTGGAGGAAGGTATATAGTGGGATTCTCCAGGGGTCAGTGTAAGGACCCCTGCTTTTCTTGGTACATGTTGATGACCTAGACTTGGGTGTACAGGGAATACTTTCAAAATTTGTTGATGGCATAAAACTTGGAAGTGATGTGAGCTGTGAGGAGAACAGTGATAAACTTCAAGAGGACATAAGACAGGCTGGTGGAATGGGCAGACAAGTGGCAGATGAAATTTAATGCGGACAAGAGTGAACTGATTCATTTTGGTAGGAAGAAGGAGGAGAGGCAATATAAATTAAAGGGTACAATCTCCAGGGGATGCAGGTGCAGAGGGACCTGGGGGTATATGGGCACAAATAATTGAAGGTGGCAAGGTAGGTTGAGAAAGTGGTTAATAAAGCATACGGGATCCTCGACTTTATAAATGGAGGCATAGAGTGCAAAAGCAAGGAAATTATGATGAACCTTTATGGCCTCAACTGGAGTATTGTGTCCAATTTGGGCACCACGCTTTAGGAAGGATCTTAAGGCATGAGAGAGGGTGCAGAAAAGATTCCTGAGAACAGTTCCAGAGAATGAGGAATATCAGTAATGTGGATAGATTGAAGAAGCTGGGGGTGTTCTCCTTGGAGAAGAGAAGATTAAGAAGAGATTTGATCGAGCTGTTCAAGATCAAGAGGGATCTGGACAGAGTATGTAGGGAGAAACTGTTCCCGTTGGTGGGAGGGTCAAAAACTAGAGGACAGCGATTTAAGGTGATTGGCAAAAGAAGCAACGGCGACATGAAGAAAAACTTTGTTACGCAGCAAGTGGTTAGGCTCTGGAATGCACTATCTGAGACTGTGATGCAGGCAGGTTCAAATTGTGGTCTCAAAAATGGATTCAAAAAATAAAGGTGCAGTGCTATGGGGAAAAGGCAGGGGAGTGGAACTAGGTGAGTTGCTCTTGCAGACAGCTGGCATGAACACAATGGGCCGACTGGCCTCCTTCTGTGCTGTAAGCATTCTATGATGCTGTATATCTGGACACCCAAGGCTCTTTGGACCGCCACACTTTTTAACTTTTCACCTATGATTCTATATGCAGTTAATTTCCCATCTTGGGTGGTTGTTTGGGTGGAGGTGTAATACTGGGGTGTGTTTCAACTTTCTGGTTAATGTACCCTTGAATACTCTTGCAAACCTCTGGCTACCTGGTTACAGAGTAACATTGAAGAAGGCATGGGCCTTGAGTACAGGCCATGTTTCCATTTTTTTAGTTAAAGAATGGGAAACGAAATAGGAGAAAATAAGAAAAAAGTGAATTAACATAGAGATGGACAGATAGTTCCAGTAATAGAGTATAATTTCCCAGATATAATGCTTTTTCTTAATTCGTTCGAGATGTGGGCATCACTGGCTAGGCCAGCATTTATTGCCCATCCCTGATTACCCTTGAACTGAGTGACTTGCTAGGCCATTTAAGAGTCAGCCACATTGCTGTGGGTCTGGAGTCCCATGTAGGCCAGACCAGGTGAGGATGGCAGACTTCCTTCCCTAAAGGACATTAGTGAACCAGATGGGATTTTACAACAATCGATAATGGTTTCATGGTCACCAGCTTTTAATTCCACATTTTTATTAATTGGCAGGTTCAAATTTCGCCATGTGCCGTGTCCCCAGAGCATTAGCCTGGGGCTCTGGATTTCTAGTCCAGTGACACCAGCACTAGGCTGCCGCCTCCCCCTAAAGATACTAAATTCACAGATCCTAACTGTCATCTGTTGACAATTTCTCTCAGTGGAAAACTAATTTTGGAGGAAGCACCTCACCGTAGGCTTGAGATGAAGAATTCAACATGCAGTGTTGTAATGATAAGACTTTTATAACCTCTTTGGGGAGAGCACATTCTGAGACCTGACTCATGGGCATCAGTTCCCTGTGTATTCAGCGGTCTAGTTTCTGCATATTTCCCTTCGTAAGTTAAATTTCAATTATACACACTAAATCGCAGGCCACGTCAGCTGAATTGACATTTTGAGCTTTGGATTGTGCATAGGTGAATTTGCTTTTTGTCAAAACTGAACATTAAAAGATAACAGACTTTTTTAGTAAAATTAGAAAAAAATGGGGACTGGCAGAGAGAATCAGTAGATACGTTAATCACAAATAAGGACATCGAATAAAAATCTTGCCTCCAGCATATCCATCACAGCTCAGTTTATGTCACATTGGCACATGATTGGTTCAGTATCATATTCATAAAGTTGTAATAAATCACAACTGAATGCTTTGAGAATCTATTGATGAACAGGGAGCATCTTACAAAAGAAAGTTCCTTTTTTGCAAAGATTTCCTTGAGCAGCAGCCATGAGCCTTTAACTAACTTTAGGATATGCTTATTTACAGCAGATACCCACAGAGAGTAGCTAAGCTGGTCCAGTTAGACTTAATCACCTTTCCTTGAAGCACTCCATTTTAGGCTATTTAAAAGGGCTGTTACAGTGTTCACCCACTGCTATGAATGTAATTTTGCACTGCATGTTACAGGTGTTCTAAAACAGATTCTGTCATTATAAAACAACATATTCTCTTACTTTTATTATTTACATTGTCAGTTGAAACACTTCAGTGCCTTTTCAAAGAAAAGTAATTTCATTTCATTTTAAATAATGAGGGCTATGTGAGAGGGATGAATTGTACCCAAGTACTGTAGGTCTCTGAATACCAAGTTTTATTAATTTCTAATAGGAAAATTTGTGTCATAGCAACAGAATGTGCACAGAATAGTCTGAGGAGTTGAAGCAGAATTAGCATAAATTGAAAGAAGAACAGAGTGAGCAGTGACAAGAATGATTGAAGGGAAGGGAAGTTTGTTGGCAGTACCGATGAAATCTAGCATTGTCAAAGGTGCCATTCTTGGGATGAAACATCATCCTAGAATGACGGGCAGCCTTTGTCTCTCATTTTGTGCTCTTATTTAGTGGCTCTATTTCTTCATAAATCACAATAAATGCCTGAAAAGACAACTGGGGTTTAGTTTCCCTTTTGTGGCTTTCATTATTACATTGTTGGGGAAGGACAGGCCATGGAACAGCTTAAAATATCTGTAAGGGGCAATGGCATTGTGATAGCTTTTTTCACATTTATGTGTGGAGATAATTTTGTAGGCATAACATCCCAATGACAAATTGATGTGAGAAACAGCTTTAGGTCATTTCTTAATCTATTAAAAAAAAGACTTTTATTGCTCTCAGATGACCACCTCGTGCTGCTGTTTTAAATACAACATATCACTGTCAGCCATGTCACAGGATGAACATGTGACTGCAAATAGTTTTTAATAGATATGGTGAATGGCTGTGATTTGCATCTAATGTGACAATGCGCATTGCAAATCTGCCATGATCTTTTCAGTAATGATGTTGGAACGATGCAGTCCTCACACAGAGGGGCAATTTTCACTGGCTCCTTTAAGCGCTAAAGAACCTCTGAGGCAGCCAAGGTGGGGTCTTGAGCTGAAACAGCAGTTCAGCCTGCATTTAGCACGTCACTATATTGGTAAAGGAGCTGAAGCCCGCACTAGGAACGGCTTCCCAGAGGATTGTGATTGCCACTTAAATTGCCTACAAGTGCTCATTAATGAGGCTGGAGTCAGGCAGGGCTGTCCTCTCTCCCCTGTCTTGCTCGTTTGCTGTATCGAACCTTTTACAGAGTCCATCAGGAAGGATGCAGGCATAAGAGGGGTGACAATCCCAGGCTGCGAAAGCATTCTGGTCAAAGCCTCCCTGTACATGGATGATGACATTGCTGTTTTCTGCTTGGATCCGCTGTCAGTTCGCAGGCTGATGAGCCAAAGTAAATCACGGCGAGAGCGAGGCCATGCTTTTTGGCAACTGGACCAACCAATTCTTTGTTCCCTTCATCGTCAAGTCAGACTACCCGAAGGTGCTGGGGATATGGTTTGGAGGGGCCAGGGTGTGAGCCAAAAACTGGAAGGAGTGAGCAGCCATGGTGAAACAGAAACTGGTTATGTGGGAGCCGCGCTCCCTCTCCATTGCAGCTAAGAACCTGGTCATCAGGTGCGAGGCGCTCTCGGTGTTGCTGTATGTGGTCCACGTTTGGCCCATACCCCGCTCCTGTGCCATGGCGGTTGCTCAAGCCATCTTCCACTTTATCTGGAGATTGGAAATAACCATGTCTGCAAGAACACAATGTTGAAATCTCTAGATAAAGGGGGAGAAAAGGCACCCAAAATCGCCCTCATCCTGATGACTTTTGCGGCTGTAACAAGCTGTGTGTGTGTACCCCAGTACGCAAACACCAATTGTCACTACATGCTGAGATTCTGTCTGTCTCCGGTGTTACAAATGATGCGTTCAGGCCACATTGCCAATGAATGCTCCATTCAATTGGACTGTGCTGGACCACCTGTCCCTCATGGAAATGTTTGTGTAGAAAAACACCTTTGACCACCAATCCATCAGACAGTGATCCACACGTAATGTCCTCAAGGCCCTGTGGGAAAAGGAGATGGTGGATCCTGCCGGATGGTTCCCCGAGCAGACTGTCAAACTCATTTGACAGAATGCCTCATTGCCAGAACTTTCAAACAAGCACCAAGACGTAGCTTGGTTGGCAGTGAGAAGGGCCCTCCCTATCAGATCCTTCCTGCACGTCCGGAGTCTCACCGCCTCTGCAGGCTCTCCTCGAGGTGGCTGCAGTGGAGAAGAGACCATTGTCCACCTCCTTCTGGAATGTGCCTTTGCAAAGCAGGTCTGGAAAGAAATGCAGTGGTTTTTGTCTTGGTTCACCCCGAGCCCTTCCATAACGCAGGGCTGAGTGCTCTATGGGCTATTCCCAGGGACACACATCGAGATAAACATCAACTGCTGCTGGAGGACCATCAACACGGTGAGAGACACTCTTTGGTCTGGCTGAAACTTGCTGGCCTTCCAGTGCAAAGAGTTGTCCACGACCAAGAGTTGCAGACTGGCACATTCCAAGGTCAAGGACTACGTGCAGAGGGACGCACTAAAGCTTGGGGCAGCTACTGCAAAGGCTCAATGGGGAAAGGCCATTGTGTAAGGTTCTCTTGCCCTAGTACACCAAGGGGCTGGATCCCATGTAAGACCCCTTGGGCTGTGTGCACCAGAGAATGTTTTTGGTATGCAATGGTACATTGTGCATAAAATGGAATGGCAAGAGTAGTGAGGCACCTCATGGACTGTATTGAAAGAAACTGATCTTTATTGCATTTTCTGAAATGTCCAATTTGAATTGTTTTGTAATTTTTTAAAACAAATTTAATGAATAAAGTATGTTTTTGCAATAAAAATTACTGAGACTGCACAGGATTTCTGTGTATAGTACGTGCCCCAATGCCCCCTCCTAACAATGATCTGCTGAACAAGCGTAAACAAATCTTTGTCGAGGATTTACGAACATACGAACTGGAAGCAGGAGTTGGCCACTCAAGTGCTACTTAAAGGCACACTCACGTTTTATTGTTCATTTGCTGCTGGAGGTTTGAAGAGTGCATTTGAAGCACATGGGAGACTTTTGGGCAGTTTAACAAGACTTCAACAACACTGTGTCAACACTTATTCCAGAATTTCTTTCACCTAAAAGGACCAAGCACTGTGCTACTCTTCCTTATTGGAGTCACCAGGACAAAGGGAGTGTTTGGCCACTGGTATCTTGCTATGGGCTCCCCTTTGGCTGCAGGGGAAATGGTAGAAGGAGATAAGGACAGGCAGAGCAACACCAGCTGCTGCACGAGAGAGGGACAGGAAAGTGAGGTGGACACCTTCCTCCATGCAGGTACAAGCCATCCATCCTCTTCTAGAATAAAAGCAAAATACTGCGGATGCTGGAAATCTGAAATAAAAACAAGAAATGCTGGAACCACTCAGCAGGTCTGGCAGCATCTGTGGAAAGAGAAGCAGAGTTAACGTTTCGGGTCAGTGACCCTTCTTCGGAACTAGCAAATATTAGAAATGTCAAAGGTTATAAGCAAGTGGGGTGGGGCAAGAGATAACAAAGGAGAAGGTGTAGATTGGACAAGGCCACGTAGCTAACCAAAAGATCATGGAGCAAAGGCAAACAATATGTTAATGGTGTGTGGAAAGACAAAGCATTGGTACAGATAGGGTGTGAACGGACTGAAGGTCGAACAGCAGCAAGTCCAAACATGAAAAAAAACAGTGGGTAAACAAACTAAGATTAAATGAAATAAACATGAAAAAAAAGTTGTAAAAAATGTAAAAAAGAAAAAAAGAAAAATAACTAAAAATAAAAGTAAAATGGGGGGCCCGTCATGCTCTGAAATGATTGAACTCAATGTTCAGTCCGGCAGGATGTAGTGTGCTAATCGGTAAATGAGATGCTGTTCCTCGAGCTTGCGTTGATGTTAACTGGAACACTGCAGCAATCCCAGGACAGAGATGTGAGCATGAGAGCAGGGGGAAGTGTTGAAATGGCAAGCAACCGGAAGCTCAGGGTAGACTTCCTCCACCAGGACCTCCAGTGTCATGTTTGAGAACCTGTGGGCCCTCTCCCTCAGCCCCTGAGCCATCCTGAAAAGCGCCACTGTGTATCAGCCAGCACTACACACCTTCAGTGGAAGTAGGTGTATGGGGCCTCCACAATATTGCTTCATGAAAATTGCTTCTAATCAGCACTTGTGTGCAAAACCTGCAGATGTCTGATTTAGAACCTTCAGGCAAATTAGGATTAAAATTGCGTGCTCAAAACCAGACTTTCAAACTAGTGTGTCTTAGCACAACCCCCATTTAGCACCTATTTTCAATCTTTCACCAAAATAACCTCCAGAGACTCTTCTCAAGCATTTTTAAAATTAAAAATACAGAGGTGGTCCTGTGGTCTGCAATGTGGCAAATTGGCATCATATGACTATGGTTCTTCCAAGAGGAGTAGGACAAATTGCAAAAGAGCTTGTAGTACAAATCCGCTGTTAGTAAATTACTTGTTTCTGTGGAAGCGTTGTTGACTTATCTGTTGTTCAGTGGAACTGGTAAACTTAATTGGTGATGCAAAAGCAATTGAAGTATGACAGCTGTTTTGCAGAAATATCAGCAGTTGGACAATAAGCAAATGTATGTACACATTTAAATGCCATAGGTGGAGATAGGACAAGTAAAACGAAATGGCTGAGGTCCCAAACAATTTGTTGAATGTAAAGGCTATAGACTGGATTTGATAGCAGCACTCAGTAAACCCCAGACTACCTAATATTAGGTGAATGTACTTGACTCAGGCATTACAGAGCAGTCGAACAGAAGGGATTGTATCTAACATTGAGGGAATGATGGGTTAGCTATTAGCAAACTGTCTTTATACACGGCTTTTAAATTGATGGTGTGCTATCTCTGTACAAGTGGAGTCTGCCAACAACCATGTTCCCAGTGCACTTCAAATGAGAAATTTAACTGGACATATTCAGGAAAAGACTGGACAGTGCACAAATAGATCGAGTGGGATTCGTATCACAAATTTAAGAAGGCTAGTTTTATCCCTGCCTGTTTTTCAGGAAGGGATTGACTATTACATTGTAAATTGCTTTATTTTTTGTTCCAGCCATGTGATATCTGTTTTTCTGCACAAAGATTGTCTATAGTTTTTGTTTCTGTATATTAGGCATTATTATCATGAGGAATATGTAGTGTATTAATGGCAATAGATGAAAATCAGCCCAGGAATAGATAAGGCAATCCAATCAAGCTAGCCCTATTCCAACATCCCCAAACCCTTACAAGCCAATTGCCTGAGAGACGAAAAATAAGATGGTACTTTTGGAAAAATTTTGGGAAGATTCTCTGACACTTCCCCACCACCATTCACGCCCCCCCCCTCTCCCCCTGCCATCCCCAACCTTGAAAATCAAGTTACAGAAAAAAGCACTTAAGCCAACATGAATTGTTGTGAAGCATATCATCTCAAATAATTCCCATTACTCTTGATAACCCATTAACCACAGTTTTTAGCTTTACCCTCAACACTCGTTCTCTGAGCACAGCTCCCTACTGGGAGTGTGGACACCGTACACCAATCATTCTGCTTCACTGGAATTCCAGTAACTTCAGTTTTGTTGAAGTGCAATTGGTTCAACAAATTAGTGCATCACTTCATCAATTACTATATTTACTAAAGATCCAATCAAAATAAAAATAACACAAACACTTCGAATATCAATGATCGAAAGGAAAAATCTATTTATATTAAAGAGAGAAGTGTTGATTATTGTTGCTAGCGTTTCTGATGCTAGGTTGAGCTTGGTTTACAGAGATCTTGGAGTCGTCGTAAATCTAAACAGTAACTCATTTATTATATTTACATGGATTATATACACTTTCCATAAGCCTGTCCAGTTTCTGCTACTCATGATGCTTCTTGCTTCTCTCAAGTCTATTACACATGTGATCTCTTGCATCATCATCACAGTGGCAGGTGTTACGCTCACTGTCCCAAGCATTAACCCTTTCAGATCCTTATACTACATGCCCCCCAAAGTTTTTGTCTTTTTTTTTATACAGTCATTTTTACTTTACGTACTATCCCATCTCCCCCAAGTGTCTGATGTCACAGATTCAATCTGTCAGGAGGCTTCACGACCTTCCCTGATCATGTTCTTGTCAGACTCGGAAGATCAGTAGTCTTTCTCTAAACACTTGGTCGTTGACTTGGATATCCTTCATTGAGGTTTGTAGTATTCGGTTTTCTCTGAATTTCAGGATCAACATCTGGTTCATCCAAATATATGACTGATTGACATCTTTGAGGAATAGGAATAAGGTTTCTCCTGTTTTGTCTTCTAGTACTTTCTGGCGTATGTACTAAAGAAGATCTCTGATGATTTTCATCTCACTGGATAATTACTCCCTCTCTGCCTTGGTCATATATCCATACCTTTTGTCTTTCCATCAACTTGGGTAGGTTTCCGTTACAATATCTCCTATTGTAATTCTGAGGTTGTTGTTTCCTATAAGACTTCTCTCTGTCTTCAACTCTCTGATAATCCTGGACTTCTAGCCCCAGAAGTAGTTTTTTGGGTAAGATAGGAAGTTGAGTTTTGAGCTTCCTCCCCATCGACAGCTCAGATGGTGCTAATCCACATAGCAATGGAGCAGATCTGTAGCTTAGGGGTGCTGTTTGAAAATCTTCATTCTTCTTCAGCATTGCATTGATAGTTCTGACTCCTTTTTCAGCTTCATCATTAGATTGAGGATATCTAGGGGAACTTCTAAGATATACGAATCCTCATTTTCCCACAAAGTGCAAGAAGTATTCATTTGTCAATTGTGGTCTATTATCTGACAGAACTTCATCAGGAATGCCATGTATTGCAAAGATGTCTTGTAAAACTCGAATGACATATTCGGTAGTCGTTGCGTACAACCTTTTAACTTCAATCCGTCTTGAAAAATAGTCAATCACTATCATGTAGTATTTCCCATAAAACAAAAATAGATCCATCCCTAGACGTTCCCATGGTCTGGTTGGAAATGGTGCTGATATAAGGGGTTCCCTCTGGTCTGGTCTGTGCATTGCGCATACCTGGCAATTAGAGATCAGTTGTTCAATATCTCTGGATATCCCGGGCCACCAGATGCACGACTGAGCCCGAGCTCTTCATTTTGTGATACCCACATGGCCCTGATGTATTCTTTCCAAGATACCTGCCTGGAGTGAGGCTAGAATCACCAGTCTGTCATTATACACCAGCAAATCATCCACAATAGTGAAGTGCTTCCTGAACTCAAAGAAAATGTTCATCAGTTTACCATTGGGATGTTGCTGTGGCCAACCATATGTGCAATATTGGCATATTCGGATGCACTCCTCATCTCACTTCCAAGCATGATGAATCTCGGAGTTTTTTTGAATTTACTGGCCAACCTGATGCGGTGAGCTGAGAATATGGCTCCATCTCATTAATAAAGTTAACATCCTATTGTGTAGAATGGTCAACAGTAGCTCGGGACAATGCATCTGCTGTCATTTTTTTCCTTGCCCTGTATGTATGCCGGTTCATATGTGAATTTCATTAGCTGCAACCGGAATCTCTGGATTCTCGGAGGCATCCTAGCGAGTTCCTTGTCATAAAGTAAGGAAACTAGGGGTTTGTGGTCTGTCTCTGGCAACTTTTAAGCCGATAATATAATCTGAGAACTTCTCAAATCCACGTGACTGCGAGAGCTTCTTTCTCTGACAGCGTACCTTGTCTGAGTCTCAGACAGTGCTCGAGATGCATACTAAATCGTTCTTCTACATTCTTCAGGCTGTTTTTGAAAAAGGACTGACCCTAGCCCTGCAGATGAGACGTCTGCTGCAATTGTGGTTGGTAGTGAAGGGTTATAATGTGTTAATATGTCTGGCAAAACCAGCATTTCCTTGATCCAGCAGCTAAGATGGCTACCGCAATTTGCATTGAAATACTTCACATCCAAGGTATCGAAGTGGACGCATGTCTGAATAGCCCTCATCCAGTACAATGGCTTGAGCAGTTTGAATGCTACCTGGTATTGCTATCATTAGGAAGACATTCAAAGCCATCTTGGAACTTTAACACTAGTGGAGACAAAACACCAGGGGGTAATCATTAAAACAATAGGACCAGAGAGAGAGATTGGAATTCTTAGACTTGGATCTCATTAAAGTGCAAAGAGAATACACTGGGAGAATCATGTGACAGTCTCCCCAGTCTGTATGAAAACTTGAAGTTTCTTTTTAACACATCAGACAAGCTTCTGAGTTCTAATCAATGCAGGACCCCAGTGGGCTCTTTCTCTCTCTGTCTCACACTCTCTCTCTCATTGCTACAGACTGAGACTCTGGGGAGAAAACCATCTATATCACTGTCTCCAAGTAAACTCTGAACCAGGTGACCATCTCTACCAACCAGAAACTTCAGGACCATGAATTCATCAGGAAGACAACTCAATTACCAGACTCTACAGACTGTATATTATTTTATTTGTTCTGGCCTCTAATCCAACCAGACTATTCTTCTTCGCTCTGTAACCTATTTGTGTGTGATTCTCGTGTGTACGGTTGTGAAAGTTGGAGCGTCGTTTATTATTTTTACTTAAATTGTGTTTTGATTTTAAGTATAATAAATGAAACTCTTCTTTAAACTCAAGAAAACCTGTCCAATTGGTTCTTAATGGAAAGGATTACAAAAAGGATTAAACACTCACTGAATTGGTAAGCACATCCACTGTTTAAAAGAAATAAACCCTGTTGCGGTCAAACAAGGAGAGGATCAAGAAGGGAGCCTTTCGACCCTGATTGTAACACGACTAACAAAGTGTCCTAAGAAACGAATAGACGTTTTCGAGAATTCAAACATATCATTAAGTGTCAGACCGCCTTGTTGTAAATGATTCAAAACCACTTTAACCCTCAGGTCATGTTTTTCGACGGCTTCACCATGAACCAAGATGTCGTCCATATGGCATATTACTCCTTTTAAGGCCCTGTAAAATGTTTGACATCGTCCTTTGGAATATTTCAAATGGTAAATGATTAAAGCAAAATCTTCCAAACTGAGCGATGAAGATTGTCAGTAATCTTGACTTCTTGTCCAATGGAACTTGCCAAAAGCTGCCATTTGTATCGAGTTTTGTGTACATAATACTCTTGGATAATTTTGCCAAGCTTTCATCTCCTGAGGACATTGGATGAATTTCCCTTGCGACCGCCTTATTAAGCTGAGTTAAGTCCACACAAATGTGAAGAATGCCATTTGGTTTAGGAATTGGAAGCATTCCCGAACACCATGCTGTTGGTTTTGTGACAGGAGAAATGACTCCCATCCTGGTCATCTCTTCTAGTTAAATTTGGACTTGCCTCAGCAATGGGTGTGATATCTTCCTGGGCATAAGGATACATATTGGTTTAGCATCTTCTCTCAACCTAATGCTGTATTCGGTCTTCAGTCTTACGAGATCTGAAAATAGTTTTGGAAAGTCTGCTTGAAAGTGGCTTTTAGATTCTTGTTGCCTTATTTCATCCATTTTTTTGATATGAAGATCTAAACAGGCTGTTCTGCTGAAAAGAGGAATTCTTGATTCTGTAGAACATAGTGTTTCCAATATCTGCTTTCCCTTGTACTGGAGTGTTGCCTGTAGCTTTCCCTTGACTCTCAGTTCAATCCCTCCTGGACCAAGTAACTGAGTGTCTGTTGGTTGCAAGCAATGTGTTGATAGCCATGGTTTGTTCTCTGACAAAACTGTGACGCTTGCTTCAGTGTCAAATTTAAAATTGGTAATATGTCCGTTGACATAAATATCTGCAGTCCAGAATGCCTGTTTAGGGTCATTGATCTCCCCAAAGAAATTTCCTGATTTATCATTCAATGGAGCTTGTTCCACGTTGTTGACAGGTCTTTGCATGAAGACTTTTTGTTTGGAATCTTTGAAAGTAGAGGTCCTGCTTAGGCACATTTTTCCAAAATGGCCCACTTTCTTAGTTAAAACGTTCTGCTTTATTTGCAGGACACTGTGGGTCTTTTTGGTGCCACAGCACTTGTGGTGTTTCATGATGTCTTACACCTTCCCTCCTGCGTGTACCTTCTTGTCTGGAGACTGTTTTTCCGTCCTGGACTTTAGGAACTGTACGGTCATCAGAGTTTGCCTGACCCAAGGTATCTCTTCCCCTCTCAGGTTTGCTTTGTTCTGCTTACGGACCTCAGTTTGTCTGACAGTCTGTATCGCCTTCTCCAGGGTGAGGGCTTGTTTAGACTGTAATAAATCTGAAAGATTCATCCGTAATATCCACAGTGATGTGGTCTCTTATCAATTCTATCTTCAGTTCTCCATACTCACATCCTTCAGCCAGTCTGTACAAGTCATTAATGAAAGTATCTGCCGATTCACCCGGTTTCTGGACCCTTCTATTAAACTTGGTCCTTTCTAAGCTGTTATTGCTTCTTGAGTTAAAATTCTTAAAGGCTTGTAAAATATCATCAAACTTATTGGAAGCTTCATTGATGCCCTGCCATGTGATCACATCATTAACTGTTGTACCTATCGAGTACAGGAAAGTGTTTACTTGTTCAGCTTCAGACTTGATGTGCAGCTGGGAAGCTATTCTGTATCTTAAAAAATTTTCTCCTCCACAGAGACCAATTCTGAATCTGGTTAGGTCCCTCCGAGTTCTCAAACCTTTCTGGCATCATATATTTTGGATCCATAGCCTTCCTAAAGTCTGCAGGTCGTTTTCTTTCTGTTATAAATTTTTGTTGTCGCAATGGAAGTGTTCCCGTGTTTTTCAGAGGTGTCCCGCGCTTCACCCTCGCGGTCTCCTTGAGTAATGGCCACTGACTTTGGATCTGCCGTTTGTACATGGGTGTGATGGACTATCACCTGAAGTGGACATGTGGAGAGAATTTAGTTTCCTATAATTGTTTTATTACCTACAGAAGTCAATGAGAGGATTCCTGAATTGAGTGCAAGACTCGTTAAATTTTTTTTAAAATCATTTATTGGAGATGTTTTTATAAGTTAAGTCTGAAAAGCTTGTTTACAGTTGAATTTTGGACGAAGACAGCTAATGGATGATAGCAGGAGCTATTTTTGCAGCGTTTATTTTGTGTTGCAAATCTGAGACTGAGGTTTTAATATAGTGCATTGCTTTTTTTCCAATACATTTTGTAGCACCTGACTGAAACAATAGCACAAAGTTACTTATCAGTTTGGAGTTGGGCCATTTGTGCTTATTGTTACAGTTTAAGCTTTCCATCAGCGCTTTCATATTCATGGTGAAAAGGGAGTTTCAATGCAGATAAAGGATCGGATTTTAGTGTCTCGTACATCCCATAAGCACCAGTTTTGGCCATAGATGGAGTGCATTGAAGCATAGAATCAGTTCTATTCTATTGGATTGCTGCCTAATTTTGGCCCTTTGCTGAATTCTAGTTAGCCTTGAGCCCCATGGATGTCAAGGAGCTTACAGGGCAAGATAAGGCAGAAAAGCAAAGCTTATGCCCAATACTGACAACTCAATACTACAGAAAGCCGAGAGGAGTATAGAAAGTGGAGGGGTGAAATCAAAAAGGAAATTAGGAAAGCAAAGAAGGCATGAAAGAATATTGGCAAGCAAAATCAAGGTGAACCCAAAGATGTTTTATCAATACATTAAGAGTAAGAGGATAACTAAGTAGAGAGTAGGGCCCATATAAGACCAAAAAGGTAACCTATGTGTAGGGGCGGAAAATGTTGGTATGGTTCTTAATGAATACTTGGCACCTGTCTTCACAAAAAAGGGGGACGATGCAGATGTTGTAGTTAAGGAGGAGGAGCGTGAAGTAGGAAGTATTAATGGGATTAGCATCCTTGAAAGTTGATAAATCACCAGGACCACATGAAATGTACCCTAGGTAGTAGAAGCAGGAACTCTCAACTCATTCAAAAGGAGTCTGGATATGCACCTCAAGTGCCATAATCTGCAGGGCTACAGACCAAATGCCGGAAGGTGGGATTAGAATAGGTGGATTGTCTTTCGGCCGGCTTGGACATGATGGGCCAAGTGGCCTCTTTCTGTGCCTTAAACTTTCTATGATTCTTGAGGTGGATGTTGGAAGCTCGCATCTGAAATAGAGACTGAGAAAGGCACAATTTCATTTAGCTGCAGTTGACCCAGGAAACCAAGATGTCTTTAAAGGCTGAAGTTTTGCCCTCAGTCCTCCATTGTAGCACCCCACCTGAATTAACTCCAGATCTTCAAATTTCCACTGACGTGGAATTTTCCTTTCTCACTTCCACTATCTTTTGTAGTCTTATCTGAGTTGTGACATGTAGTTGTGAATAATTATTCAAAATAGTCGAGACCCGAGAATTGGCTGTTCTTTGCACTTGACATTTTGGATCGTAGAGTCTCCTTGAACCAAAATCCAATCCTTGTATGTGCCATATGTGGAGTAATGTGTCCAAATTTAAACAATTGCCCCTTATTATGGTGTATAATTCCCTGGAGGTCATGTGGAATGCCCATAATTCCCCTATCTCTCTTGAAAGGTGGAAAATCCCAGATTAACAGATCAATGCATATAGCCTAAAATGACATAGTTAGATTTATTTAACTGATGTACAGAAGCTAAATTAAATAGGATATGAAATCTGCATAATACTTAACAAAAATAAAATCGATCCATAAAAAAGGGTTAAATTACCCTTTTTTTGAAGCATAGTTATTCCAGAATCTGATAATGATAAGACTTCTGGATGAAAGTCAGTGTTATCTTTGGGTGAGCCTGCGAGATGTTGTGGTCATATGTGTACAATGCAAATCTCCATTCAATCCACAGAGTTCAGGTTTCCTGTCAGAACTGAGACAATGGAAGACTTTGTCACTACTAATCAGTCCAAAGAGCCTCTGAAGCCAGGTTGTCATTCATCTATGATTGAAGACACATTGCATAGAATGCTGATGAGTAGGTGCTGACATGCCATTTGATTTCTGAGGACCTGTTAATACTTTAATCATATACAATTTAATTGGCAACTGGAAAGAAATTCCCCATATTCTGACTAATTTCTTAATCAATCACCGTGGTCTTGCCCCATGGGCAATTTATCTCTGAGTTTGTTTTATATTATGGCAAGGAAGGGCAGCTTCCAATTTCATTCCAGCTATTTCAGAACTGCATGAGATATAATACAAAAATGTCCCTCATTTTGCCACTAATCTCACCATCACTTCCTCACTTCAATGCACATCAATGAAGCAGAGTGCAGTGATTTACAAAGTAAATAAGGAATCACTATAAAGTGACAAATCAATCAAATTCTTACTTACAGTCACTGCATGGAATGAGCAGAGAGCAATAGGGGGCTAATTTGAAGCCAAGCGGCAAGTATATGCTTGGCTTTACAGCAGCTGCATACTTAATTGTTTGAGCCAAAAAAGCCAGATTGTATCATCCAATGTAGCATGATGCTCTGCTTCCAGGATCTGTCCTCTGAAAAAGACTGACCAAAAGCTGTCGAAACACATTACACACCTGGCTAGTAGACCTACCTGAGTGTTGCCCACCACTACTGTCTAAACTACTATGTTACTGAAAGAATTGCAAAGTCACTTGTCATTGGTAGGCATTCATTTAAAGCACATTGTATGACATCTCCAGCACCATCTCTCACTGACAGATAGAGTTCTGTTCTCTACATAGAAACTAGAGCTACTAGTTTGGTGCTTCAAGTCCAGCCTATTGTTTGCTACCTCTTTTGGGTGTAGAGGTATGCACATAGCTTTGATATGATCAAGTCTCCGTCCATCAAAGCTTCCATCTAAAAGAATCTCTGCCCACAAAACTATCCATGCCTGCTTGGTCGCTGTAGCTTTGTTAGAAGTATGGTGGAACTCCAGTTTAAGTGCATAACGAGGGTTTCCACTGCACTTTGGGTAAAGTTATAATGATAGAGCAAGAGCAGTTCTGAGTAAATTCTGGATTGCTATTTCACCCAAAACTGAACTGCAAACCCATCACAAAGACCACTTAATTCCACCTTATCGTGTTGTCTGCCTCCATCCTTATCTCATCTGCAGCACTGCTGAAACCCTGAGCTATGCTTAAGTTACTTCCAGGCTTGACTTCTTGCTGATCTCACAAACCCCACCATACATAAACTCCAACTTATCCAAAGCTCTGCTGCTACCCACATCCTGTCCCATACTAAATTCCACTCATCCATTACCTCATATCCTTGGTGTTCTCCAGTTTTTTTTTTATTTCCAAAATATACTTTATTCATAAAAATCTGTAAAAATTACATTGCCAAACAGTTTCCAAACAGCACCAAAAAATACAAACATTGCAAGGGAGATCAGTTTCCTTCAATACTGTCATGAGTTTCTTCCCAACCCTTCCGTTTCACAATTGTCATGTCAATTACAGTTTTACATTTACAGCAATTCAGAATATTAACGATACAGTTCGAGGGGTTTCCCATGGATCCAGCCCCTCAGTCCAGCTTGGTGGGGGAACCTTACACTGTGGTCTTTCCCCATTGAGCCTTTGCTGCGGCTGCCCCAAGCTTTAGTGCGTCCCTCAGCACGTAGTCCTGGACCTTGGAATGTGCCAGTCTGCAACATTCGGTGGTGGACAACTCTTTGCGCTGGAAGACCAGCAAGTTTCGGGCAGACCAAAGGGCGTCTTTCACCGAATTGATAGTCCTCCAGCAGCAGTTGATGTTTGTCTCGGTGTGCGTCCCTGGGAACAGCCCGTAGAGCACAGACTCCTGTGTTACAGAGCTGCTTGGGATGAACCTTGACAAAAACAACTGCATCTCTTTCCACACCTGCTTTGCAAAGGCACATTCCAGGAGGAGGTGGGCAACCGTCTCTTCCCCACCACAGCCAACGCGGGGGCACTGTGCGGAGGGGGCGAGACTTCGGGTGTGCATGAAGGATCTGACGGGGAGGGCCCTTCTCACCACCAGCCAAGCTACGTCTTGGTGCTTGTTTGAAAGTTCTGGTGATGAGGCATTCCTTGGTGTTCTCCAGTGCATTGAAATCAAATCCTCAATCTCATTTGCACATTTCTTTGTAGCCTCGCTGAACCTCTATAACCTCCTCCAGTCCCACATCTTAGTCACACTCTTTGACCCTCTAACTCTGACCTACTGTGCATCCCACCTACCTTCCTTGATAGTAGATCCATCAGCCAGCTTGGCCAAGTCCTATTGATTACAGCTCCCTCCCTGGATGTCTGGCAACCTTGCTGCATATCTTTGAATGTTTCCTCAAATAAGTGTTTGTTCCTGTCTGTAGTTTAATACTGCTCTGGGTCTGTTCCTTTCTGTGAAATGCATTGCCACTGTCGCGAGTGTCTGTACATTATTGCTATAGGCTTCAGATGGTTAACAACTCTAAGACTTCATTTGACTGCTTGCAGAAAATGAGTAATGATGTTTTCAGGTTGTATTGTATTCATGCAGTAATAATGATTGATTGATTCTGGGTAGTGTTTGCAGTTGAGCCATCATCACAGCCCTGTTATTGTTTGTATTTTTTCAAGAGTGATTAATTCCAAGAATAATCATTTGTAAATTGTGAGTGTAATAGACATTTGGCCCTGCCTGTGGGGAAATCACATCCCATGTTTCTGTGTAATATTCTGCTTGTTCTCAAGCTATGCTGTTGTGAGAGGAGCAGATTCTGACTAATAAAGGGAATGAGGATGCAATCGAGGAAAATTATCTGAGAAGCATTGGACTCTTCACTATTATCTTTTGTAGTGATGAAAAGCCTCTGAGAATTTGCACTTAACGGTTACATGGTCAAGGATTTCATACTGCATGAAACGTTTTAATTTAGCCTACAGATTTGAAAAAAAAAGCACTCAATGTGCTAATCCAACAAATACTGTGATAAGACCAGGGTTAGTCACAATGACTAACCAAGAGAAGGTGCGTAATAGTAATGTCACTGAACTAGTAATCCAGAGGCCAAGGCTAATCCCCTGGCTAATTAATTCAATTCATTAATTAAAATCGGAAAGCTAGTCTCAGTAATCATGCCATGAAACTATCATCGATTGTCATAAAAACTCATCTGATTCACAAATGTCCTTTAGGGGAGGAAATCTGGCCATCCTTACCTGGTCTGGCCTTCATGTGACTCCAGATCTGCAGGAGTGTGATTGGCTCTTAACTGCCCTCTGAAATGATCTAGAAAACCACTCAGTTGTCAAGGGCAATTAGGGATGCCAACAAATTCTGGCCTTGCCAGCAATGCCCACATTCCATGAAAGAATAAAAAAACTGCAAAAGAAGGAATTCCAGCTTAAACTCCATCATATGATTTCCTGTTACTTGGAAAAAGGTATAAAAATAAATATCTGGATCACCTATAATTCAGTTCGAATAAAATGAACTACTGTGTCATCCTACTGTAGTCTTTTATATTACTTTGTTCAGAGTAAAAAAAAATCTGAAAGGCTCCAAGTTGAAGTGGTGCTCCTAGGACATTCTTCATGCAAATCATTCCAGACAGATATGGCATTCTGTCTGCTAGTTTGGATAATCTTCAGTGGATGGGTTTTGGAAGTTTGAAATCAGTTTTCTTTGGATTTGAGCCCTTGTACAAAATACCCATGATTCCTTTCAAATTGACATTAATTTGGCCATTTGCTACAGTGACATTATTAAACTAGTTGGTGTAAATTAGAATATAATGCTGAGCCAATAATGGCTGATGTTTAAGAACATCGCTGTAACAGTATAGACTCTTGGCTCTGTCACTAAATACATGTGATCTGTTTCTCAGCTTTCTCACTTTGAGATCCATCAAGAAAATTGCAAATATCAAAGTTTGACATTAAGACAGAAATGGGGATTAGGGTCGTGCATTGTATTATAGCACAATCTTTTTACCTCCAAGATCTGAGTTTCCACTCCAAAGCCTTGGGATGGAAGTCTTCAGCCTCTGTAAATGTCCTCAATCATGGTAATCTCAGCTCAGATCATAATATTAATTTGCAGTATTAAGGTGCCCAAAGGTTATCTCACTGAGAAACAGTAATAATGGCAGGGTTGAGAAATTTCTCACTGGTGTATTTCTAGAACTATTCTGTCGAGGTTTGTTGATGAGGTGGTGTGACAAGAACCTGTCTCTAGTTCAAACACATGCAATCCTAACTCGAGTATGCTTGGCAGAGCCAATTGGTGAAACTATTGGAAAACCCACACTCTGATGCTGATAATCCAAATTCACCACTAAAACATAAGTACATAGAACATAAGAAATAGGAAGGAGCAGGAGTAGACCATTCAGCCCCTCAAGCATGCCCCGCCATTCAATAAGATCATGGCTGATCTGTCCCAGGCCTCAACTCCTCTTTCGGGCCCGCTCCACATAACCCTCGACTTCGAGATTTCAAAAATCTATCTACCTCCTCCTTAAATACATTTAATGACCTAGCCTCCACAACTCTGAGGTAGAGAATTCCAGAGATTCACCACCCTCTGAGAGAAGAAATTCCTTTGCATCTCAGTTCTAAATGTGTGGCCCCTTATTCTGTAACTATGTCCCCTAGTTCGAAATTCCCTCACTAGTGGCAGCATCTTCTCAACATTTATCCTGTCAAGCCCCCTTAGAATCTTATATGTTTCAATAAGATCACTTCTCATTCTTCTAAACTCCAATGAATAAAGGCCTAACCTGTTTAGCCATTCTTGATAAGACAACCCCTTCATCCCAGGAATCAGCCTAGTGAACCTTTTCTGAACTGCCTCCAATGCCAGTATATCCTTCCTTAAATACGGGGACCAAAACTGTACGCAGTACTCCAGGTGTGGTCTCACCAACACCTTGTACAGTTACAACAGGAATTCCCTATTTTTAAACTTCAACTCCCTAGTAATAAAGGCCAAAATTCCATTTGCCTTCCTAATTACTTGCTGCACCTGCATGCATGCTAACTTTGTGTTTCATGTACAAGAACACCCAGATCCTTCTGTACTGTGGTATTTTGTAGTCTTTCTCCATCTAAATAATAATCAGCCCTTTTATTCTTCCTACCAAAGTGGATGACTTCACACTTTCCCACATTGAACTCCATCTGCCAAGTTTTTGCCCACTCACTTAACCTATCTATATCCCTTTGCAGATTCTTTGTGGCCTCATCACAACATGCCTTCCCATCTATTTTTGCATCATCAGCAAATTTGGATACACTATACTCTGTCCCTTCCTCCAAGTCATTAATATAGATGGTAAATAGTTGAGGCCCTAGGACCGATCCTTGTGGCACCCCACTAGTTATGGCTTTCTAACCTAAAATAGACCCACTAATCCTGACTCTCTGCCTTCTGTGTGTTAGCCAATCCTCAATCCATGCCAACACATTACCCCCAATACCCTGAGCTGTTAGTTTGTGCAAAAGCCTTTTATGTGGCACCTTATGGAAAACCTTCCGACAATCCAAATACACTGCATCTACCAGTTCATCTTTATCCACTCTGCTTGTTATATCCTCAAAGAACTCTAACAAATTTGTCAAACATGATTTCCCTTTCACAAAACCATGTTGACTCTGTTTGATTGCATTATGTTTTTCTAAATCTCCTGTTTTTGCACTTATTTTAAAAGAGAAAGGAAACTCCCACGTCTGTTTGGGACTTGGCAGATGAGCAGTATTCTGGCAGATATTCACCCAGTACCTTTGCTCTGATGTGCATTTGTGTACATGGGTTGGATATTACACCATATAAAACTCGATTCCTCTGCTAAAATGTAGGTACGTGGCCCTTCAAGGTTTGAACATCTAACTGCTGTCAAGTAAACTTTGAATGAGGTCAGACACAAGTAAATTAAGAGTCTTCATGAAGAGTTCCGTTGTTCCTCCTTTAAGCTTTTCAAGTGTGGTATAGAAATGTGAGTGACTCTTGTCATGCAATAGTGCGAAGTGTACTATTTTAGTAATATTTTATATATTGCTATTTTTAATTACGTATTTTGGTTTTAGTCCAATTATTGCATTGGCTGAACTGGTTATTGTACAACAGCACCATTTTCTAGGTCAGATGGTATGATAGAGGGCCCGGAGCTCTGCTACTTATTCAGTAATAGGATATGACAGGGCAACATCAGGTGACAGGATTTTGAAATATTATTCACTATTGAAGGCAATAGTTTAAAGGATTAAATGTTTTGTATTGTGTTTAAAATCTCATTGATATTTAGATTTACTTAACAGCAGTTGGATTGGTTTAAATTTGGTTTGCACTGATATGCACTGAATCTGCCTTGCAAACTATCTACTCCTTATCTATGAAGTAGGAATCGTGCTGGCTGGTATTGAGTTGGATTCCCCGACACACAAGTGTAATACTTGGTAAAGTTGGAAAACTTTTTCTTGAACCCAAATTTCAGTTTAGATTTTGATTTCTTCAGCGTGAATGGATCAATAAATAGGGAAATTCAAAAGGGAAGAAGAGACAATGAGCCAAGAGATTTCAGGGTGGTCTTCATTCTGTTCTTGTGCTCTTCATTCTGTTCTTGTGCTCTTCAAAGTGTGAAACTGGATAATAAACTAACACATTAAGCGCAAGTAACCCTGTTATTGGATCATTCCACAGAAGAGAATCTCTTCTTCTATAAAATAGGATGTTCTTATTGCATGAATTCCCCAAACTTAAATTTAAAAAGCAGGGCTGTGGGGCAACAAAAAATTCAATTTAACCTAATTGCATTGACCTGATTTGAATCCATTATTGTGGAGTCAGTTTTAAAGAGGAAGGTTAGTATGATTATACAATAATTTCAAACAGCCTAAAGCTGCTTTCATATTGGTATCATTTTAATTTGGATTCCAGAAGATTGCAGCCCATGAGTCAGCTCTTGGAATTTACACTGTGTTGATAATCCTTTTTTCAGAACTGTAGACTCATAATAATTCTGGCCCAATGAATCTACCTCCACAGAATGGAGCCAGGCTAAGAAGTGGACAGGTTAGGCTAAGCAGGAGCAAACTTGTGGGCAGGAGTCTCTGGAATCCAAATTAAAACCATGCCAACATAAACACGTCTTCAGTTGTTTCTGTAGTAATCACATCTGTCTCATGTCATGTGTGACAAATTGAAACTATCACTGCCACCTTTACGACAAAGATGTGTTTTGACAGCCTTGCAGGTACGATTGTGTGCAGGACAGCTTTAATGTGATCAGATTTTAACATATGTCAAAAAAACCTTGCATCATGGCAGTCAAAATCTGCCATCTGAGTTCAAGGCAAGATATGACAGAGAGGTGGCAGAGCACTCTCACATATATTACAGTGAATAGTGCTGCCTATCCATTTTGATTAGGAGGAGCTCCGGGTGTTTTCTGTCTATGAAGCAAGGAGTCCAAACCAATGCATCTCATTTGTTTCATGACCAACTAGTGACTGTACTCCTTGGTGAGAAGCTAGGTAGAGTCTTTTTGGGGTTACGGTAGCTCCATGATAACACACCTTGGTTGGAAGCTCAGAACATAGTCAGGTCTCTGTGGCTGGCTTTCTCATTCAATATCTGAATCAGGCAGGTTCAAGCTACTCCAGGGCACTCATGAAGATTGACCAGACAGCCTGGCTCACTAATTGAACTGGAAGGGGTAGACCTGTCACTGGGGAGTTGGGATTCTTCCCATTTGACTCCAGAAAACCAGTCAAGCCAATGCATCTTTTGGTCCAGAAATTGTTGGATATGTTGATGGGTTTCCACATGTATTGGACACCCAGCTGATGGAAGAAAAAGGACTGACAACTATGTCCAAACTCAGAGTTATTGCATTTATGAATTTTGCAAATCAGTTCAAAATGTCCAATTTCAGATTGCTGAGGGTCGAATGCTCAATCCCTATCCTAATTTAAAAAGGACAGTTTTATTTTGAATTCCTCCAAGCTCCCAGATTTAACATACTTAAAGCTATATGTGCAACCTTGTTTGAAATATTACACTGAGATCACGGGGTGATTTTTCACATCAGCATAAAATAGCACAGGCACTCTAACACATGGTGAATTTAAGCATCCCAGGCTTTCTGGTGACAACACAATATAAAGAAAAACATCATAGATTCTCTAACACACAGTAAATAGAAACACCACAAGTACTCTGATAACCCACACTGAGTTGAACACCGCAGGCATTCGATAACACACAGTGAATAGAAAAACCTCAGGCACTGAATAACACACACTGAATAGAAACAATACAGGAACAAAAACAAGAAATGCTGGATTCACTCAGCAGGTCTGGCAGCATCTGTGGAAAGAGAAGCAGAGTTAACGTTTCGGGTCAGTGACCCTTCTTCGGAACTGACAAATATTAGAAAAGTCATAGATTATAAACAAGTGAGGTGGGGGTTGGGCAAGAGATAACAAAGGAGAAGGTGCAGATTGGACCAGGCCACATAGCTGACCAAAAGGTCACGGAGCAAAGGCAAACAATATGTTAATGGTGCATTGAAAGACAAAGCATTAGTACAGATTAGTTGTGAATATACTGAATATTGAACAGCAGCAAGTGCAAACCTGAAGAAAAGCAACCTGAAAAAAACAGTGGTTACGCAAACTGAACAAACTAAGATGAAATGAAATAAATGCAAAAAAAATTGTAAAAAATGTAAAAAGGAATGTAAAAAAAAAAGGAAGAAAAAAATAACTAAAAATGACTAAAAATGAAAGTAAAGTGGGGGGCTGTCATGCTCTGAAATTATTGAACTTAATGTTCAGTCCGGCAGGCTGTAGTGTGCCTAATCGGTAGATGAGATGCTGTTCCTCGAGCTTGCGTTGATGTTCACTGGAACACTGCAGCAATCCCAGGACAGAGATGTGAGCATGAGAGCAGGGGGGAGTGTTGAAATGGCAAGCAACCGGAAGCTCAGGGTCCTGCTTGCGGACTGAGCGGAGATGTTCCGCAAAGCGGTCACCCAGTCTGCGCTTGGTCTCCCCAATGTAGAGGAGACCACACTGTGAGCAGCGAATACAGTATACTACATTGAAAGAAGTACAAGTAAATCGCTGCTTCACCTGAAAGGAGTGTTTGGGGCCTGGGATAGTGAGGAGAGAGGAGGTAAATGGGCAGGTATTACACCTCCTGCGATTGCAAGGGAAAGTGCCCTGGGACGGGGACGAGGTGGTGGGGGTAATGGAGGAGTGGACCAGGGTGTCGCGGAGGGAACGATCCCTTCGGAATGCTGACAGGGGAAGGGAGGGGAAGATGCGACTGGTAGTGGCATCACGCTGGAGGTGGCGAAAATGGCGGAGGATGATCCTTTGGATATGGAGGCTGGTGGGATGAAAAGTGAGGACAAGGGGAACCCTGTCACGGTTCTGGGAGGGAGGGGAAGGGGTGAGGGTAGAGGTGCGGGGAATGGGTCGGACACGGTTGAGGGCCCTGTCAACCACAGTGGGGGGAAATCCTCGGTTGAGGAAAAAGGAGGTCATATCAGAAGCACCGTCATGGAAGGTAGCATCATCAGAGCAGATGCGTCGGAGACGGAGAAACTGGGAGAATGGAATGGAGTCCTTACAGGAGGTAGGGTGTGAAGAAGTGTAGTCGAGGTAGCTGTGGGAGTCAGTGGGCTTATAATGGATATTGGTAGACAACCTATCCCCAGAGATGGAGACAGAGAAGTCGAGGAAGGGAAGGGAAGTGTCAGAGATGGACTATGTAAAGGTGAGAGAAGGGTGGAAATTGGAAGCAAAGTTGATAAAGTTTTCTAGTTCGGGGCGGGAGCAGGAAACGGCATCGATACAGTCATCAATGTACCGGAAAAAGAGTTGGGGGAGGGGGCCTGCGTAGGACTGGAACAAAGAATGCTCGACATATCCCACAAAAAGACAGGCATAACTAGGACCCATGCGGGTACCCATAGCGACACCTTTTACTTGAAGGAAATGCATGGAGTTGAAGGAGAAGTTGTTCAATGTGAGAACAAGTTCAGCCAGGTGTTGGTGGATGGGGACTGGTTGGGCCTCTGTTCCAGGAAGAAGCGGAGAGCCCTCAAACCATCCTGGTGGGGGATGGAGGTGTAGAGCGATTGGACGTCCATAGTGAAGAGGAGGCGGTTGGGACCAGGAAACTGGAAATTGTCAAAATGACGTAGGGTGTCAGAAGAGTCACGGATGTAGGTGGGAAGAGACTGGACCAGCGGAGAAAAGATAGAGTCTAGATAGAAACAATACAGGCACTGGATAATGCACACTGGCTAGAAACACCACAAGCATTGCTAACGCACAGTGAATAGAAACACCACAAGCATTGATAACGCACAGTGAATAGAAACACCACAAGCATTGCTAACGCACAGTGAATAGAAACACCACAAGCATTGATAACACACAGTGAATAGAAACACCACAAGCATTGATAACACACAGTGAATAGAAATACCACAGGCATTGATAACACCGTGACTAGAAATACCACAGGCACTGGATAACACATAGTAAATAGAAACATGTTGTCTTGTGCTGTGATTATTTCTCAAAGCATTGCATACTTCGGATGTTTGTTGCCTTTTACACTCTTATTTATAGATAAACCAGAAATTGAGGAAAGGAAGTATCATTGCATAAAAGGTCAGGAATATCTTTTGCACACTAAAGCTTGTTTTTATCCTCTGTCTTCTGTGTTGAGAGGATGGAGGACTGGACGGAATAGGGAAATGATCACATGGATCTGTGAAATGTGACTATTTTGCATTTCAATTATATAATATATATTATATATAATAATGTATATTTAGAAACCATTCCAAAACAGCCAAATGATATCCAGATTCCTATTGGCTAATAATGTGAGCTTGCAGCAAAGTGGTACCATCTCCCTGTAGGCTGATTTTTGTATACGTGCTTACATTATTTTCACTGGAGGAAACTAGGATGTGCTCGGAACTTAAAACTATGTCTCAGTCTTTTATTGTTGAAAAGCGAGTCATGGATTGGTGTAGCCATTGCTAATTTTGGATAAACCTGCAAGGGACCAAAAAAATCATCGCTGACCTACTCCTTTATGATTGGTTGCCATCAGGAACTGTGCCCACCAATTTACTATAACTTCCACGGGTGTTCAGTTACTTGCAGTAGCATCAGTACAATTTTCTATGAAATTATTTTTGTTTTTAATGAAGGTTCCCTGAATAAAATATTGAAGACCAAGGTGAATGTTGCATTAGGTGAATAGTTCTTTATCACCAGCCATTTCATAACAAATTGAAAGATTCTTAACCTTGTCATTTCCTTTCTGAAGTGTGTGTATGAATGTTATTATAAGGCTTAAATTGGGTCTAGACTGGTTAAATTAGATAAGACTCAGCATTTATTTTAGAATTCATTTCTTTGTAATGGAGGTAGATCTGTGGTGACCTTTGAGACTGGAAAGGAGCAAAGGCATGATCTAGTGGCTGTATTCTGGAGATTAGCATTCCCTCCCCACCCAGTCTGATTTACATGAATTACTGAATGCTGCTTCATCTCTTCTCAGCTATTAAACATGAGAAGCATTAAGGTGTCTCACACTGTCTTCACTGTCATAATATCACTTCCCTGCATTTGAAGACTCATTGTTAAGCACCTCACAGTGTTGTGCACGTCCAGTTGCTCTTTGGAAATGTAGGTTGATCTGCACACATTTCCATTGTGCCGACAATATTTTTGTGTCCATCAGACCAGAATGGTGGTGTCGTTTCAATTGCTAAAGCAGAGAAATTTGTTCTGAATTTTATTTTTTGACTTGCTTAGTCCTGCAAATTAGGATGCAACACCATTTTGCCACTTCAATGTGCACAATGACAACAGGTAATAATCAGAACTATGCTTGTGACATTGGATACTGGAGGAAAGTAACAAAGATCCTATTATGGGGTGTTGAAAGCATTACCAGAGCAGTTATTCAGGGCTTGTTTAGCCAAAAGGCACAAAGCTATAGATGAGCCTTTCATTCCCAGCCGTTTGCAAAAACTGCTCTTATAATCCTTGCATTCTGTTAATAATGTAATTCTCTGCCAAAAAAATCAGGTGGTTCTGAAAATATATATTTAAACTGCATAGGTAAATTGGAAAATTAATTGCAATGTATGTGAAATTTTATTTTGGTTTCTGCACTGCATTAATACAGTATTCGCCATCAGAAACTCTTTGCTCAGCATGATAGAGCTACCCTCAAATGGGTCGGAACGCACACTGTCCATCTGACTGCTCACCGCCTCTGGTCCAGTACACCTACTCAGCATCTGTGCTCCAACACTCTGCTCCCCACCTGAAGCTAAAGACCAGTTCTACGAGGACCTCCATAATATCAGTAGCGTCCCCAATACTGAACACCTGTTCCTGCTGGGGGACTTTATTGCCAGGGTTGGGGCCGACCATGACTTATGACCCTCCTGCCTTGGGCGCTATGGCATTGGAAGGATGAATGAGAATGGACAGAGACTGCTTGAGTTGTGTACCTATCATAACCTCTGCATCACCAACTCGTTCTTTCACACGAAACCCTGTCACCAGGTTTCTTGGAGGGACACAAGATCACGTCGTTGGAACCAGCTGGACCTCATCGTCACAAGGCGAGTCTCTTTGAGCAGCGTTCAAATCACACGCAGCTTCCACAGTGCGGACTGTGACACTGACCACACCCTGGTGTGCAACAAGGTTAGACTCAAACCAAAGAAGCTGCATCACTCCAAGCAGAAGGGCCACCAGCGCATCAACACGAGCAGAATTTCTCACCCACAGCTGTTACATAAGATTCTAAATTCAGTTGAAAAAGCCCTTCAAAACACTCCTACAGGGGACGCAGAGACCAAGTGGGCCCACATCAGAGACGCCATCTATGACTCAGCAATGACCACCTAGGGCAAACGATTGAAACAGAATGCAGACTGGTTTCAATCTCACTTTGAAGAGCTGCTGGAACCTGTCATAGCCGCTAAGTGCATTGCACTGCTTGTGATGTGAAAGCCTCCAGTGAGTTAATATCTGTAGCACTTAAATCAGCCAGAAGCGCTGCACAAAGAACAGCCAGGCGCTGCGCAAGTGACTACTGGCAACACCTATGCAGTCATATGCAGCTGGCCTCTGACACCGGAAACATCAGAGGAATGTATGATGGCATTAAGAGAGCTTTTGGGCCAACCATCAAGAAGTTCGTCCCCCTCAAATCTAAATCAGGGGACACGATCACTGACCAATGCAAGCAAATGGACCGCTGGGTTGAGCACTACCTAGAACTGTACTCTAGGGAAAATGTTGTCACTGAGACCACCCTCAATGCGGCCCAGTCTCTGCCATTCATGGATGAGCTGGACGTACAGCCAACAAAATCAGAACTCAGTGATGCCATTGATTTTCTAGCCAGCGGAAAAGCCCCTGGGAAGGACGGCATTACCCCTGAAATAATCAAGAGTACCAAGCCTGCTATACTTTCAGCACTGTATGAACTGCTTTGCCTGTGCTGGGATGAGTGAGCAGTACCACAGGACATGCGCGATGCCAATATCATCACCCTCTATAAGAACAAGGGTGACCGCGGTGACTGCAACTACTACCGTGGAATCTCCCTGCTCAGCATAGTGGGGAAAGTCTTCGCTCGAGTCATTTTAAACAGGCTCCAGAAGCTGGCTGAGTGTGTCTACCCTGAGGCACAGTGTGGCTTTTGAGCAGAGAGATCCACCATTGACATGCTGATCTCCCTTCGCCAGCTACAGGAGAAATGCCGTGAACAACAGATGCCCCTCTACATTGCTTTCATTGATCTCACCAAAGCCTTTGACCTCATCAGCAGACGTGGTCTCTTCAGACTACTAGAAAAGATCGGATGTCCACCAAAGCTACTAAGTATCATCACCTCATTCCATGACAATCTGAAAGGCATAACTCGGCCTAGCGGCACCTCATCAGACCCCTTTCCTATCCTGAGTGGCGTGAAACAGGGCTGTGTTCTCGCACCTACACTGTTTGGGATCTTCTCCCTGCTGCTGTCACATACGTGCAAGTCTTCAGAAGAAGGAATTTTCCTCCACACAAGATCAGGTGGCAGGTTGTTCAACCTTGCCCGTCTAGGAGCAAAGACCAAAGTACAGAAAGTCTTCATCAGGGAATTCTTCTTTGCTGACGATGCTGCATTAACATCTCACACTGAAGAGTGTCTGCAGAGTCTCATCGACAGGTTTGCGGCTGCCTGCGACGGATTTGGCTTAACCATCAGCCTCAAGAAAACGAACATCATGGGACAGGACGTCAGAAATGCTCCATCCATCAATATTGGCGACCATGCTCTGGAAGTGGTTCAAGAGTTCACCTACCTAGGCTCAACTATCACCAGTAACCTGTCTCTCGATGCAGAAATCAACAAGCGCATGGGAAAGGCATCCACTGCTATGTCCTGACTGGCCAAGAGAGTGTGGGAAAATGGCACACTGACACGGAACACAAAAATCCGAGTGTGTCAAGCCTGTGTCCTCAGTACCTTGCTCTACGGCAGTGAGGCCTGGACAACGTATGTCAGCTAAGAGCGACGCCTCAATTCAGTCCATCTTCGCTGCCTCTGGAGAATCCTTGTCATCAGGTGGCAGGACCGCATCTCCAACACAGAAGTCCTCGAGACAGCCACCATCCCCAGCATATACACTCTACTGAGCCAGCGCCGCTTGAGATGGCTTGGCCATGTGAGCCGCATGGAAGATGGCATGATCCCCAAGGACACATTGTACAGCGAGCATGTCACTGGTATCAGACTCACCGGCCGTCCATGTCTCCGCTTTAAAGACGTCTGCAAACGCGACATGAAGTCCTGTGACATTGATCACAAGTCGCGGGAGTCAGTTACCAGTGATCGCCAGAGCTGGCGGGGCTAAAGTGTGGCGAGTTGAAGAGACTTAGCAGTTGGCAGGAAAAAAGACAGAAGCGCAAGCGGAGAGTCAACAGTGTAACAGCCCCAACAACCTACCTTATCTGTAGCACCTGTGGAAGAGTCTGTCACTCTAGAATTGGCCTTTATAGCCACTCCAGGCGCTGCTTCGCAAACCACTGACCACCTCCAGGCGCTTACCCATTGCCTCTCGAGACAAGGAGGCCAAAGAAGATGATGATATTCCTTCTGCCACATTCTTGCCCACTCACCAAGTCTGTCCCAATCCTTGAAGCAGCTTTGCATCTTCCTCACAACACACATTTCCACCTAGTTTTGTGTCATCCATGAACTTGGAAATATTACATTTGGTCCCCACATCGAAATCATATATATTGCGAACAGCTGGGTTCCAAATACTAATCCTTGCGATACCTCACTTGTCACAGTCTGCCAACGTGAGAATGACTTGTTTATTCCTCCTCTGAGTTCTGCCTGTTAACCAATCCTTAATCCATGCCAGTAGATTACCTCCTATCCCATGTGGTTTAATTTTGCTAACCAACCTCCTCTGGGGGAATTTATCAGAAGCCTTCTGTCAATCCAAGTATACTACATCCACCAACTTCCCTTTCTCAATTCTGTTAGTAACATCCTTAAAAAACTCAGTTTCGTCAAACATGATTTCCCATATATAAATCCATGTTGATTATGCCCAATCAGATCATTATTATCCAAGTGTCCATTTATCACATTCTTTAGAATAGATTCCAGCATTTTCACTGCTACTGATGTAAGGTTGACATATCTGTAGTTCCCTGTTTTTTTCTCTCCCTCCTTTCTTAGTGGGGTGACATTTGTTACCTTCTAATTTGCAGAAAACATTCCAGAATCTATAGAATTTTGGAAGATGATCACCAATGCAGCCACTATCTCCATAGCTACCTCTTTCAACACTCTGCAATGTAGAATATCCGGTCCCGGGTTTTAAACAAGCAGATGTCCATTCACCAAAATGAGGAAGCCAATGACAGTCTTTGATCCAGAACTGTTTTATTGTCAATTCATTGTTCAGTCCAAATATCAGTTCCCACTCTTCCCTTCTGGACTAACTCTCTGTCCAGAGGCAATTCCCCTTTGGGGCCAAATGCAAAATTATAATGAGCATCACCTGCTCTCTATTAACATTGAAATGAGTCCTGTTTAATTAAAGGGACCAACATTTTCAATATTGTCACCGGGGACTTATAAACCTTCAGCCCTATTAATTTCTCCAATACAACCTTCTTACTAATACTAATTTCCTTCAATTCCTCATTCTCCCTAGTTCCCTGGATCTCTAATTCTGGGAGATTTCTTGCATCTTCCTCAGTAAAGACAGACACTAAGTAATCATTCGGCTCCTCTGCCATTTCTCTGTTCCCCATTATAAATTCTCCAAACTCTGTCTGTAATGGATCCACATTTGTCTTAGCCAGACATTTTCTTTTTATGTACTTATAGCAGCGTTTACAGTCTGTTTTTATGTTTTCTGCTAGTTTACATTCATATTCTATTCTCCCTTTGTTTGTCAATTTCTTGGTCCTCCTTTGCTGTATTCTAAAATCCTCCCAATCCTCAGGGTTTGCTACTGTTTCTGGCAACTTTATAGGCCTTTTCTTTTAATCTTATACAATCCTTAACTTCCTTTGAAGAATGTATAGTTGCTGTAAACTATGTAATAATTCTTTGAAGACTATCCATTTCCTATGCACTGTCATACCTTTTTAATGTATTTTCCCAATCCACATCAACCAATTTACCCCTCATACCTTCATAATTTCCTTTGTTCAAATTTAACACACTGGCTTCAGATTGAACTACATTACTTTCAAACATAATGTAAAATTCTATCATATTATGGTCCCTCATCTTTAAAGATTCTTTTACAACAAGATTATTAATTAGCCCTGTTCTAATCACATAATATTAGATCTAAAGTAGCCTGTTCTCTAGTCGTTTCCTCAACATACTGTTCTAGAAAATCATCCCTAACACACTCCAGGAACTCGTCCTCCACAGTATTAGTGCTCATTAGGTTTACCCAGTCTATATGCAGATTAAGCCACCCATGATTACTATATTACCAATGTTACATTCTTTTCTAATCTCCAGATTAATACCATGCCCCACACTACCACTACTGTTTAGTGGTGTGTCAACAACTCCTACCAATGTTTTCTGCGCCTTGCTGTTTTTTAGCTCCACCCAAACAGATTCCACATTTTGTTCTTCCGATCTGAGACCCTCCCTTACTAATGTACTGATCCCATCCCTTATTATCAGCGCAACACCACCTCCTTTTCATTTTTGCCTGTCCTTCCTAAATGTCGAATATCCTTGAATATTCAGCTCCCAGTCTTGGTCACCCTGTAGCCACGTTTCTGTAATGGCAATTAGATCGTACCCATTTACCTCTATTTGTGCCTTTAAATCATCTACCTTGTTGCGAATGCTGCATGCATTCTGGTAGAATGCCGTTAACTTTGTTGTCTTGACGTTATTCTGTATTCTAAGCCTAGTTGATGCTCACCTTTGTTTCACCTGCCTTTTAATGTTGCTTGCTACTTTTCTACTTCCTCTTACCAGCTTTACTGCCTTCCAATTTGAGCTACCCATCAGGTTCCCATCCCCTTGACAAGCTAGACCCTGCCCAACAGCACTAGAAAATCTCCGTGCAATTTTTAGATAAGCAAAAAGAGATGGGGTAATGGGCAGCATGCACTGTAGTTTGGAGTTAGTTTAAACAGAAACACATTCTGTTCAGGCAAGCAGGGTGAAAAGCGTGCCCCAGGACGACTGAGGCTTTGGTCTGAATGCAGGAATAACAGTCGTGCTTAAATAGTATTAGCAGAAATAACAATGGTTAAAATCTGATTGTTGTTCCTTCATTGGGATGTTATCTGAAGCGTGAAGAGATAAAGTGGAATTACATAAACAGAGGTGGGGTTTTTTGTTGTTGTAAATTTTACACTTCTCATGGGATTTTTAGTAAGTTGAGTATGTCAGCCTGAACACCTTCCTTAATGTACGGTCAGATACAAGAGGTGTATGATCAGGAGCTGTGAATTCCATCAAGATATTTCCTCGACAAGAGCAGGGGAGTGTGGGAGGTTAAAATGAAGGCAGAGTATGTACTGCTTGCACCTCAAGCAGTTAAGGGCCTCCTATATATTCAAAAGTTTGGGTCCATTGACATCATTCAGTTCACAAAGCGAATTTAATCCTGGGCAGGAAACAGCATTGAACATGCCAGGGAGAGTTAGTGTCACATGCATCCAGGGCCAGAAGACGCCCATCAAGGTTACAGTTTTACTGGAGAAGGAGTGCTCTTCCAGATCCCACAAAGAAACGTAGGTTCCCCTTGCCCTGAGCTTCCCCTCACCTGAACGTGATCACTTACTCCCCCTCCCCAATGGCTTACGTTAGTATCAGAGACCCCCTTGGGACTCCAGCTGCCCTAAATCTGACTCCTCATCATTCTCAGTGTTAGGGCAAGAATCCATCATGAGATATGCCACTTTGGCCCATGAGTTAAAATAGCCGTGCTCTCTCACCAGTGTGGCCATGTATGGTTGTTGCTCACACCCCCAAAAGATAGTTTGACAGCAATAACATTTGATAGATAAGCCTATCTTTATTTCTCCTTTACACAACAGCTTTCATAACTTCTGAGATTTCAGGCAAAATGGTAAAGGACCAATGTGCTGCCTTTAAAAAGGAGATGGTTCAGGTAGAATCGAGTGCATTCCCATGAGGGGGAAATGAAGGGCAACCAAATCCAGAGCTCCTTGGATGATGAAAGAGATAAAGAGCAAGATGATGCACTAAAAGGGGGCGTATGACAGATATCAGGTTGATAATACAAGTCAGAACCAGGCTGAATATAGGAAGTTCAGAGGGGAAGTGAAAAAGAAAATAATAGAGGCAAAGAGGGATTATGAGAAGAGACTTGTAGCTAACATAAAAGAGAATGCAAATGTCTTCTATAAGCATCTCCATAGTAAAAGGATAGTAAGAGGAGGGGTGGGGCTGAATAGGGACCAAAAAGGGAACATACGCATGGGGCAGAGGGCATGGCTGAGGTACTAAATGAGTACTTTGCACCTGTCTTTACCAATGAAGAAGCTACTGCCAAAACCATACAATTGATAAAGAGGAGGTATTAGAAAGTTTGGCTGGACTTGGGTCACCAGGATCAGATAGAATGCATCCGAGAATGCTGACGGGAGTAAGGGTGGAAATTGAAAAGGTACTGGACATAATCTTCCAATCCCCATTAGATACAGGGGTTGTGCCAGAGGACTGGAGAATTGCAAATGTCACACCCTTGTTCAAAAAAAGGGTGTACATGGACTTCCTTAAGGTGTTTGATAAAGTGCCATATCATAGCCTTGTCAGCAAGGTTGATGCCCATGGAATAAAAAGGACAGTGGCTGAGTGACAGGAAACAAAGAGTAGTGATAATTGGTTGTTTTTCAGATTGGAGGATGTTGTAGAATGACCTCTAGAGTGGACCACCTTAAGGACCTGAAGTGAAGATCACCGGAGAAAGTGATGTCTTTTCACACATGACCAGTCAGTTGTGATGGAGCATGGCATAGCAATACATGTTTAGAAGTAGCTTGTGCAGCAACTGTTTGTTTATATATGTTCCAGTTAATGTATAGTAAAACCCATGTTTACTTCGGATATTAGTCCTGTGAGTCTTACAATAGATCACACACCAAAGGAACAAGTAATATTACAGAGGAAGGTATACAGTGGCGTTCTCCTAGGGTCAGCACTAGGATCACTGCTTTTCTTGATGTATGTTATCAGACCAGACTTTAGTGTACAGGCACAGTTTCAAGATTTGCAGATATTGTGAATTATCAAGAGGACATAGACAGGCTGTTGGAATGGGCAGGCAAGTGGCAGATGAAATTTAATTCAGACAATTGTGAAGTAATATGCTTTGGTAGGAAAAACAAGGAGAAGCAATATAATTGAAAGGGTAAAATTCTAAAGGGGATGCCAGAGTGGGCGGCACAGTGGCGCAGTGGTTAGCACCGCAGCCTCACAGCTCCAGCGACCTGGGTTCAATTCTGGGTACTGCCTGTGCGGAGTTTGCAAGTTCTCCCTGTGACCGTGTGGGTTTTCGCCGGGTGCTCCGGTTTCCTCCCACAGCCAAAGACTTGCAGGTTGATAGGTAAATTGGCCATTATAAATTGCCTCTAGTATAGGTAGGTGGTAGGGGAATATAGGGACAGGTGGGGATGTGGTAGGAATATGGGATTAGTGTAGGATTAGTATAAATGGGTGGTTGATGGTCGGCACAGACTCGGTGGGCTGAAGGGCCTGTTTCAGTGCTGTATCGCTAAATAAATAAATAAAATAAATAGAACAGACACCTGGGGGTATATGTGCACAAAATGTTGAAGGTGACAAGGTGGGTTGAGGAAGTGATTAAAATTGCATATGGGATCCTGGTTTTATAAATAAATGCCTAGAGTACAAAAGCAAGGAATCTTGCTTTTTATAAAACACTGTTTCAGCCTCAACTGGGCACTGCACCTTAGGAAGGATCTGATGGCTTTGAAGAGGGTGCAGAAAAGATTTGCGAGAATGGTTCCAGGGATGAGAGACTTCAGTTATGAGGATAGATTAGAGAAGCTGGGGTTGTTCACCTTAGAGAAAAGAAAGTTGAAAGGAGATTTGATAGAGGTGTTCAAAATCATGAGTCCAGACAGAGTAGATAGGGAGAAACTGTTCCCATTGGCAGAAGGTTTGAGAACTAGAGGACACAATTTAAGGTGATTAGTAAAAGACATTAGTGACATGAGGAAAAACATTTTTAGGCAGTGAGTGGTTTGGATCTGGAATGCACTGCAAGAGAGTTTGATGAAGGCAGATGCAATTGTGGCTTTTGAAAGGGAATTGGATAAGCAGCTGAAGAGAAAAAGATTCTAGGCTATGGGGAAAGGGCAAGGAGTTGTTCTTGCAGAGAGCAAGCATTGACACAATGGACTGAATGGCCTCTTTCTGTGCTATAACTGTTCTGTGATTCATGGATAGAGGAGTCCACTTTATCACCTACAGAACAGACATCAAGCACTTGTGAGCACTATAAAATACTGTTGCCTAACAAAAGAGCATTATTCTTACAGTGTTTAAATCAATCTCCGACGCTGATGGAAAACTGTTCACTACTGGAACTAGGGATAAAATTTAATGGACTTTAAGGACATAGTGAAAAGCCTTTTGTTGAAATGTCCTTGAGCCTTTGTGTGTGCTGTAAGTGTTTTATGTCTGAGGCTTTCGTGAGGTAGGTGACACCTGAGGTAGCTGTCAGACACCTGGCCTATAATTCACAAAGCTGCTCGCAAGTGTTTCATGCAGGTCAGATTGGTTGTCATCCCCAGTTATTTCCTGCTGTCATTAAACAAGGTTTTTGACAGCAGTGTCTGCATGCAGGATTAATCAGCATAGTTCAAACTGTGCCAAATGAGAAACTTCAGATCATGCTTGTGTGCAGGAGGGTAAAATAAATCAAGAAGTATGGGACACAGGTAGACAGATACAAGGGGAATAAGTTAAATGAGGAACTGGAGAAATGTTCGTTAGTTTATTGGAGGACGAATCATAAAAGAAAGACTTGCATTTATGTAGCGCCTTTCTTGACTGCTGGATGTCTCAAAGCACTTCAGACTAAAGGCTGGGATTTTGTCTTGGTGACAGGGGTCTCGACCACTGGCAAAAGCGTCGGCGAGTGCCTCACATTGCTTCCTCTAGGGAAGGCCCACCAAATCTAGTGCCAATTAGGCACTTACGTGGGCAGGGGTGGGCTTTCCCCGGGATCAAGGACCCTGGTGATGGAAGTCCCGCCCTCAGAGCTGCCGGCCAATCAGAGGTCAGCAGTTCTTTAACCGAGCAGCACCACTGGCTGCTGCCAGTAGAACACTCACCCGGGCCCTGGACCCAGGCTGCAGGTAAGTCAGGGAGGGAGGGCTTTCATGGGGTGGTGATCACGGGGAAGGGTGTTGTAGAGGTGATGGGCAACAAGGGCAGTGGGTGGCACTCAGTGACTCCCCAGTTCCGGGTCCCTTATTCAGGTTCTGTGCCTTTTAATGAGAGACCCCCTCCACGCCCCTCCCTCCCTCCCCCCCCTCCCTCCCTCCCCCCCCTCCCTCCCTCCCCTCCCTCCCTCCCCTCCCTCCCTCCCCTCCCTCCCCTCCCTCCTTCCTTCCTTCCTCACAGGCCTTCCTGCCACGTACTTAATTGGGTGGAGGCGGGAAGGTAGCAGGGCTTCTCCCCACCCCGCCATCCTCCCCCCGCCCCCGCCATTATCCTGCCCAATTATATGCTCTTCCCGCCTCCAAATCCGTCTCACTGGGGGAATTTTTATGCCTTCCCCAATGAGTGGTGGCAGCTGTGGAATGGGGAGGGTGGCATTGAATATTAGTCACCTAACAAAAGCTATTCAAAATAAAAACAAAGTACTGGAAATACTCAGAAGGTCTGGCAACATCTGTGGAGAGAGAAGCAGAGTTAACATTTCAGGTCAGTGATCTTTGATCAGAACTATTCATCAAAAGCTATTCAAACATTATTAAGTTAAAGTAAACTGAACAGGAGCAAACAACAGCAGTTAAAACTTAGTGTCACTTAAGGAAAATGGCTAGCCCATTCAATATACAGGAGCTCTGGGCATTGATGGTTTGTCTATAAGTTCATCAATGGAACAGGTGGATGTAACTCAGTAGTTGATTTGCCTGACCTATCGAGTTCCAAATTTCAAATAAATGGCAATTGCATTGTTACTGTCACAATAAACAGGAGGGTTTAATCTCAGGTTGACAATCAAGTAATTGCATTATAAATTTGTCATCGGCAGTTATACAACACAGGTGCAGAACCCCATTCAGTTCAAAGACCCATACAGGTTTGACTGGAAGTTGTATTTTTATCTGGATAAACCCAGGATTTATGAATGACGGACCACCTGTTGTGAAACATGCGTATTTTAATGTCCTCCTAGCTCTTCAAAGGATTTTGAATGGTATACATCTGAGGCTGCCTTTCTCCCTATCAACAGTCATTCTGAAGCTGTCAGAGATAGGGACAAGTCAGATCTCCATGGTAACAACCTGCCATGTAAGACTGTCTCTAGGTTCAGTTTCATATTATGTTAGCACAGAAGCACCTTGTTGTGAGAAAAATAGTAAAGTCTTTAATGACTGAGTCTATTGTTTGTATTTGGTAACTGTTCCTGTATCCCTTTAATGTTCAATGGAATTAACTTTGGATAAGATAACAATTAGTCTAATTTTTTTTTCTTACACTTACCAATGTTAAGGGAATCACATGAGTGCACATGGAGGAAACTTTAGTTTTTTTTTGTGTCACATTGCTGGAGTAAAGTGCATAAATAGTTCAGGGCTCTGAGTGTCCCAGAATTTCCACTCTCGGTCACTGGAATGATAGACAGCAAGTCTAAGTTAAAGGGATGCACTTAAAGGTGAGGCTAATCAATCTTTATAATTAATTTCCCATATTTCTCAGCCTTGACAAGACTAGGAGTGGAATGGAAGAAGTGTTGGACATCAATGGAGTGAAAGTAAACCCAATGTGGAGGCACAAAACCAATTCTGTGGGCACAGCACCTAACCTTTTGCTTGATGGATGGCCAAATGAACATGCAGTTGTATGAGGAGTGTTGCGCTTTAGAGGACCCACTCTAGTGAACACCATCGCAACATTGTTGAAAGCAGGCAGTATGCGGATCAAACAATGTGTATTACCTGCATGTCCTGGGAATAGATTGAAGAGAAGGCTGCATGCTTGAAGGAAGCAGCACCCACAATATGATGGATCTGATGTATTGTTCAAAGATTGCTTCCTGGGAAGTGTTGCCTGGTCCTCATGAACTCCTTAACCCATGACAAGCTCTCGTACAACCTGACAACTTGTTTTTTGCATCTCGTCAATTGCCATCCTGCAGAATGGGCTGTCTTCCGAAAGCAAGATAGAATTATAAGCTTTGCCACACTCAAGTCTTTCCAGACTACAACACCTCTAGTTATTGTAGATTAAACTTTCTGCCTAATGTAGAAGTACGTACCAGCATTCAGTTCGCCATGTATGTTTACCATTCTGTATAAGCTCTTGCAATTGCTATACGTTTGAGATGCCTTCTTTACTGGTGCAAGCAAATCCCATCTTGAAGGACCAATCCCAAGCTGGAGCACGGCCATCTTTGTTAACTCTCCTGTCAAAATGTCAGGGGACTTTGATGGGATCTGGAGTTGAGTCTACGTGGGTAATGATGGCTCTGTGTCATCAGTCTCAGATACAGGCAGACATCACTCTGATGAATGCTTGAAAATTGTCCTTGTCCTTCAGCTAGCTCCCTGAAGCTAAGACGCATCCCAAGGGAATACCCATGCTTGCAGAAACGTCACTTGGCTAGCTAAGGAAAAACATCTTGCATGGTTTTTAAAAAGAGACAAAAGAGCATAATTACTGGAATCAATAAAATGTGAACTAACATTGGCTACTGGAGTAATGCAAGGTTAAGATACAAAAAAAGCCATAAATCTTGATAAAATGTCTGCCACTGTGCTTCTGAGAGCTTTGCACCTTGCTGTACACCTGGTTTCACTGACGCATGATGATAATATTGTACCAGAGATACAACATGTTATGTAACATGTGACAAGGGCATACACTGAATAGTTTGAATTAAAGGCATTATTAAAATTCATGCCATGGAACACCATAGGGGTTTTGCTTGCCCAGTGCAAGTTCATTGGTAAAACCCATGGTTGTGTACTTGAATACAAATTTGGGCACAAGACACCTGTATCTTGCCTCCCATCCCTCTGTACCTATGCATTACTCTGCTGCTAGTGCATGGATGCAAAATACAACACTGTAGGCAGAGGAGAGAGAAAATGAGAATGAAAAATGGTTGACATGGCAAATGTGCAAACTGATTCAGTAGGAGATGGTGTTCTGAAGTTAAGTTTAGGATATATTGTTGGGGAAAGAGTAGAATGAGCTCTCCTTTGTACCTAGCAGTGCTGCTCCTAAAGTGGGCACACCATGTACCTAAAAAAAAAACACTTGTGATGTCCCGCAGTAGCAGAAGGCTCTTGGGCTGATGATTTCTTCTCCCATAGATAGCAAGAGGGAGGTAGATTGCAGTTTCCTGAGGTCTTGTGCACCTATTTCTTGGTCAGCGTAAGTGGCCTGGCATTGCCAGAAACAACTGAAAGAGAAATGCTCTGCTACGCTTGTTGAATGGTGATTCGATTTTCAAATTATTCTAACAGGATAGTCCTATATTTTTGTTTGGAGTGACATACGTTTTTATTGCATATAGTACAGATCTGGTTACTATTTGAGTTGGATTTTATGCATAAAAGAAAGTTGCATTACTGAGGTCGGCCGGTGTAAGTGTGTCTGTGTGCACGTAATTATTACACACATGCTCTAGTGATCTTTGGACAAAATGTCTTCCTGATATGATCTTGGTTTAGTGACGCTCCTAAAACATTCTGTCAGAATTGTATTTCTGCCATTATTTATGGCTGTTCATATTTAGTTTTTATGTGTAGGAATTCCTGCATTGCAAAGCAGAAATCCCCAATGACTTTAACACATAATTTATCATCTTCTGAGTCACGCTATGAGAGAAGGTTGAAGAATAAAAAAAAAGACAGAATTTTCTGTCACATCTTCCGCACATAAAGGTTGCCCATTATATTGAAATAAGCATCTACCTTAATGACTATTAAGTCTCCAAAGTCTCATAAACTTATCATAAGCTCATGAAATGTTGCCGGTAAGTTCATAGATTTTCTGTAAATGTCTCCTGCGAGCTACTGAGAACTGAAGCTGAGCAGGAATATTATAGGATGCACAGTGAGCAGGAATTTACACACCAACTTCTTTTTTAAAAAAGGAAGTTTACGTGCCAATCTAGACAACTAGTAATAGTTAGTCGATAGCTTCATAAAAACTAGCAACTCCGAAACAAGTAATTACACCGAAGATGTGATGGGACACAGGCATATGACTTAATATAATAACACCCAATTTATGAGCTATGCTGGATGATGCAATGAGAGATCTTCAGGTAGGAGTTGAGATATGACTACATAACTGGGAAACTTCAATCTATCAAGACTGTGAGCATCAACTCAAGTTTTTAAATAAATTAAAGCAGACTTTGGTATGTTGATGACTGCATGTTTGTGGCACATTTCAGAGAGGACCTTCAGCTGATGGATATATTTGCAGCTTCCATTAGTAGCTATAGGCTTACCGTTACATTACTTCAGACTTCTGAAGATTATCAACCAGCCCCATGGATGCCAGATGTTGGACCATCGATCACTATTGGTAAAACTGAATTCAATATGGCCAAGTAGTGTACACTCTGATGATGCAAGGATTGATAAGGAAGTGATGGCTCGCTTGCAGTGCGATCTTTGGTAGACTGTCCAAGCATGTTTGGAATGTATGTGACATCAAGGTTGCACTAAACTGAAGGTTTATAAGCCAGTTGTCCTTAGCACAGGACAGACAGAGGTGGAGATTCGAGGCAGTCAACCATCTGGAAAGAAGATGACACCAATGAACAAACGAACACTTCAGAAAGCACTTCATTGCTGTAAAGCGTTGTTAGGACATCCTGAGCTTGTGAAAGGCATGATATGAATGCAATTCTTTAATGAAAATTTCTGAAAACAATATGCAATTGGATAACATTTCTGGTTTACAGCTAAGGCATCAATAGGGCTCAAGTAGCAGTGCCCTGGAGCAGAGCTGGAGAGATGGGGACCTGATCTGAACTGATTTTCATCAGTGCACTTAGAATTGCAAATCAGAGCCCCTGAAGCATTGAATCTCTGCTTCAAATGCAAATAGATGGTATGTATGGGGACACCCATAGTGCAAGACACCATTAGGATTGAAAAGAGCAGGAAAGAAGGACAGGTAATTGAAGAAATGGTGATTGGGTGACTCCAGAGATTTTAAAAACCTATACTGCAGATTGCAGGGTACGAGAGTGATTGTAAGATTTGAGAAAGAATTGGTTAACATAAGCGAGACAGAGCAATGAGTCTTAATTTTCAAACAGCAGCTTTCACATATCAAAGAGTCCCAAGGTGTTTTGGTGGGGTGTTTGATACTTCACTATGTCCTGACCAGATTCAACATCTGCTGATAATGTTAAAATCATCAGATACTGATTGTATTTTGGCAGTTGAGCAGTGGCAGTCTTGGAAATGTTACCTGAGACATTGGAAGGAAAGCAAGCACGATTGGGAATGAGAACAGTTGAAATGGGGAAGGAATCTCAATTTCCTTGGGAGGAATAATAACAGCATTCACTTATGGAAAATTGTAAGTGTGGTGGTGAGGGACCCTTGATTTCTCTTGTGAAAGCCAATAGCTGTGGTGGTGAGAGAACCTCCACATCCCTTGTTGGTAAGAAACCTTCATATTGCTTGGCAGTGCGTGGCTGGAATAGCTTCAGAGATTAGACGCTATGATCTAGGTTCAGAGCCAGATGTGAAAAAATACATTGGGAAATACTGCAGTCTGGCAGAATAGAATTCTCCCCCAGCATATTATTTAAACAGAACAGGCTATCAGAAAAATAGATTTTTGAAACACTATACACTGAAGTGAATTGCATGTGTGCTCGTCTCAGTTTAGTGACAGTCTGTTACGCTAAAAGAACAAGCTCTATGACCGAAAGCAAGTGTATAACAAACAAACATTGCTAGGTACATGGACTAATAAGCATATATTTGGTGTATGTCCAACTATAATCCGGGATCACAGGAACGCTCCAGATGGTGTCCTCATTGTGGCTGTGCAGGGTGTCTATGGAGCTTAGCAAGTAAATCACAATGTTTGTGTTTGGTGAATAAGTTAAGAGCAAGTTGGATTTATAAAGGGCTTGGTTTTCATTAACTGTTTCTCTGGCATGCTGTTTTGGTTCTGACCATACCACGCCAGGCTTATTTGCCTTTGCAGTAACTTGGAATTGTATTGGTGTCACCATTTTTACCATGAACCATCACCAGTAGTGAAGTATGGTGAGATATTATAGAGAGGACAAGGGGTATTTTCAGGTGATATCAGGTAATTTTAGGGGGTGCATTGTGCTCATACCTACCCACACAATGGAGGAAATTTTAACCCCAAAAACAGGCGGGTATGAGTTGGATGGCCACTCCTGGTTTTATTGGAAATGGGTGGGTAACCAAACTACTCCCAGGAGGTGGCTGCCTTATTTAAATATTTTAAGTTGGCTAAAGTTAGGTGAGGACGGGTAAGTGCTTTTCCAGCATTGCTTGTGGGTCAAGGGGAGCAAGGATCAAACCCCACTTCCCCCAACCGCCACTCTGTGAACCGATACCCTTCTGAAGTCCTCCACGGTCTTCAATCGCCTCTGTTGAGCCTGTCGCCACCCCACCATATTCTCCACAGATCCCAGCAATCTTCTCCCCTCCTCTGAACTGTCCTGGCCACTGCCATTGATGTTCCCTTCAATCACCAATCTCGCACAGCTCCTACCCACCAACAGTCAGCCAGCCTTTCAGACTGACTGGCTGCAGCCAAGAAACGGATTTCAAAAATGCCGTTAAATTTGGCCAGGAAACCCAGTCTTCTGGGTTTCCCAACTGCAAAACTGCCCCCCCCCTACCTCCCCGTAAATATCAGGAACAATCTCAGTTTGTCATACTTCAGAGTCTCGGTTAGGATTTTGTAGATTTGAGTCATACAGCTTAAGTACCAGTGTGGCACTGCTGAAGTACTGCTGCATTGTTGGTGGTACTAACCTTTATGAGGTCTGCTCTGTCGCGTGGTGCTAATGGAAGTTAAAAATCCTAATGAAACTGCTTAAAGAAGACCATAGATTGGTCAACATTCCTCTCTCAATCAATACCATCAAAAACAGAACAATGAACTTGTCATGCCTGTTTGTGAAATATTGCTGGTGCAGAATGGCTGCTGCATTAACCTATATGTAACAGTCATTGCATTTCAAAATCATTAATAAGTGAAGCACTTGAGATGTTTTGATCTATGATGCAAGATCAGGATGCAAGATGGCTCCTGGGCTGTAAGCTCCCTAGGAAGCTCCCTTGCTGTTCAACTGTATCCATGGCCATCTGCTCCCATTCTTAGTGTTTTCTCCCCCAATCTACCCTCTTAAACTGTTTAAACTCCCCTGGCTCTTTTATCGGTTCATTTTAGCCCTAACTACAAGCTAACAGCTAGTTTATGTTACCTGGGCCCACTGCCCTCCCCCAGCCATACCTGCTCTTTGTTTTCTCAATGAAATTGATCGCAGTCCGGACGAAACTGAAAAGTACAGCTGGTGATACTTTGATCTCCGATCCTGCTGTCTTCACCGTCCAGAGTGTCCGCGGCCATGGCGTGTGGTAAGTCCATTGAAGAGAAGAAGGAGCAGCGGGACCCTAGGGAAGCTTTGCGAAAAGGTGCCCCGAACACCCAAAAAGCCACGAACGGCCGCAACTTCAAAGCGCCCGCGGGAGATGGCTCGGAGAGCATCTGCAGCGCACTGTCGGCAATGCTGGTACCGGCGCCCGAGGATGTCGCTCACCTCCCGAAGGACGCGGACGAGATTTCCAAGCGTCGATGGTGGGAACTGAGGAATGGCTTATTACCTGCACCCCCTTCCCCCACCCCCCCCCTTCCCCTTCCCAGCTCCACTCTCTCAGCTCACCCCCCCCCCCCCACCCGCACCCCCCTCCCCTCACAACCCCTTCCCAGCCCCCCCTCGCACCATCTTCCCCCTACACCCCCTTCCTCTGCACCCCCCCTTCCCAACTCCCGCTTGCACCCCCTTCCCTCCACCCCTCCCCCTCGCACACCCTCCTTCCACTGGCATCATCCTACACCTGTGTAGGGGCCCTAACAACCCCACTGCCTTGTGGGCGTCTCGGGAGAGACCAAGGCTAAGGGAGTAAACCCTAACCGAAAATCTGGAGCGGAACCCCGTAGGCGGTCATGTGTCACCTTTGGCATGTTTCTGGCAGTTCCTGCAGCCATACCGGTGCCAAACGTCGTGCTTTGCACTCCTTTGGACCCCACCAGAAAGGCGGAGAGGGCGGTTTTGACGATTGGGCAACTCTCAACCTCCATACATTCGCCCAGGCATGCGCATTGGAGAGGTCACTCCATAGTTGTCGTTATATAAACACAAGTATTATGACATCTTCATGCCTACGGTGTCATTTTAAAGCTGTACAGTGCACTTCACCGCCAAGTGTTAAAGGAAGTGGTATGATCTAGCTTTATATCATAAATAAAGTTTAATATCATTTAGTTTAAATGTGAATTTTAATTTGGCTATCAAACATCCCCTTTTGTGACTGAAGATAATTTGTTTTGCATCCGGTTGTGACCAATGCACTGTGGAAGCATAAAATTCAGTCGCGTTTACTCCAGTGCACTGCAATTTATGGCGAGCATTTGGCGATTAGACTCCTATTTGTGAATATGAAGGCTATTAAGCCTAATTTTCCTTTTTCAGTAGGTTGGATCATTCTGAATGGACACAATTTTCCCAGTGCGAATGCTGACAGGCACAACCGCTTCAACAAACAATATAACCACAGCTGTCAGTCTGACTACTTTCCGCAGCGCACTCTGTTCCTCTTCATGCCTTTTATGGTACCAAACTTCACTCTAGCTTCTTTGCTCAATGAAATTCTGTTTGTTTTTCTTTAGCTCTCGGGGTTTTCTGATAGGTACCTAACTGCTGGCTGTCAAATGAAGTTAACTTTGTTGAGGTTTACAGGTTACACTACTTAAACAGAAATAGGAGCCATTTATTCCTATGCACCATGTTCAGAAAAATTATTAATGGTGGAAAGGTGATTCCAATAAGGATAATTTGTTCACACATACAATCCTGTTCCAAATGTTCCAAACCGTTGTGTTGAGCATAAGTCAAATGTGTAATATCGTTTATCCTCCATCCTTCCATGTTTGCAGTACCATTTAAATTGGAAAATCACTTCAGTAGTGGTGCCTGCAGCTCCTCATGCTGTGGAAATAGTCCTGATAATATTGTAGAATGCTTTCCACAGCTTGGATCCATGTTTAAAGCTAGCACACGTGTATTTGTTTTAAGGCAGCAAGCAAGTTTTTGTCAGCAGTTGATTCTACCACCTCCATTAACCTGTGGCTGAGTAAGGTCCACATTGGCCACATAGGAACAGGATGAGACCATTCATCCCTCGAGCATGTTTCACCATTCAATTAGATCATGGCTGATCTCTACCTCAACTCCATTTGCCCATCTTTGTTTTAATGCCTTGTACAGGAACAGAGCAATCATAACAGCACACAAGATCTGATAAAGAAAGGCTTGCATTTATATAGTGCTTCAGGATGTCCCAAAGTGTTTTACAGCCAATGAGCTACTTTTGAGGTATGGCTACTGTTATATTTAGGAATCACTGCAGCCAATTTGAATGTAGTAAGCTCCCACAAATAGCAATCAGTTAATGACCAGATAATCTGTTTTACTGATGTTGGTTGAGGGACTTGAAACCACAACCTTCTGTCACAGAGGTGAGCGTGTTACCACTGATACAGAGCTGACACTTCTGATGAAGGTAAACATTTATGTTGCTGCTGGAGACATGGGCCCTATGCACCAGGAAGTGCAAAGTAGAATAGTTAATTCAATGCCAAATCATGTACAGAAGGCAAAATAAAGAGAGGAAAAGAAAGATGGGATTAAAAGAGATGAGACAGAAAAAATTATTTAAAAAATTAAAGGGTGTGATGTTAAGGTACTTTTGTCATAGGTACACACTAAACAGCCAGATAAAATTATGGCTCGTCCAATCCAGTGTATTTCTTTTTTTTTTACTAATTAAGCCTTAATTATTGCCAAACAACCTCTCTGGCACTTTAGATTTTGTACACCATTTTCAGTGTCACTGGTACAAGCAAAGAGGGTCGTCAGAGATATTTTCAAAACCAGATGTATTATCTGCAAATCCTGCATGTAGACACCAGTTCTAAATGAGCTCTGAGAATAATTTGTAATGTCTGGGACTTTTTCTCAAACTGCTTAATGTTGTGTTAGAATTTCCCTGCAAGCATTACACACACACTCAATGGAAAGGGTTTGTGAGTAAACTCCTAGAAGACATCAGTTTCACTGAAGTATAGTCTTTCAAGAAGCAATCACTATATCTTCATTGACAGAGTTAAATATTTTCTGGAAACTGGCCTTGACATCAATGATGCATTAAACTTGCAACTTATGAAATGGATCTGAAATTGATGAGCAGACCATTGGATAATGGATACTGTCGTTTTACATTGACAATGATCTTTGTTTACTGCTTTTCTTCTAATTGAATTTTGATTGACCTGTATTATGAATGAAATGTACGGAGGATATGTGTCTCTAACGAACTATCAGTGGACATCATTTGTCACAGAACTGTGTTAAAGTGTGAAGAACTTGAGGTGCTCCGGTCATGTTCCCACTTCTGAAGAGCACTGAGGGTCAAGTGCAGTGGTGAAATGTTAATGCTTTTTTCTAGGTAGCTTATAAAGCTTGTGTAAAGAATAAATCTCCAGCCATTTTCATCACAGTTAAGCTGCTGTATCCCTTTTTAGCTCTGCTATGTGATAGCAATGAAGAGCTTATGCAGTCGTGTCATTGAAGGTTAATGGAGAAATCACACAACTCAGATTTTCTTTTTGATCACTGCTCTGTGTTCATTTAGTCTCAGAAGGCAGCACTTCAGTTCTTCAAGTACGCTATACACACAAGTATGATACTTAAACTAAGTAATATTTGCAGTCATTGACCTGTAGTAACTAATTTCCCTACATTTGGACAAGAGAGGAATGTTAACTTAGAGCTTTGTCTTTATTAGACTAATTCAAACTTATTGAGATAATTTTAATTTTACTTATCTAAGGTTAGTTTACAGAGGGGCATTTTTTAGGCTTGTATTTTATATTGATGATTTATTGAGATAGATGCTGGTCTACGTAAGACTTAGCAGCAAAGTTAAGAGTGTCCACGAATAGGTATAGTGTGGAGTATTTTTATTATTTCTTTTGTTCTCGAGGATGTTTTGTAGTCAGTGAGATTTGATTGCATTTGTTACACTGTACCATCATGTGTTATTGTAACACAAAGCTTAATAATTCATATCTGTCCTTGTCTCACCTAAAGTGTTTTGGTCAGTCTTCAGAAAGATTGGAGAAGTGCATGTGAGGGTATGTGTGAAAGGCACAATATCTAGTTATCAAGGGGCTGAAATATTGTATCACTAGGTGATTAGATAGCGGGGCAGTACAGGTGCAGTCCTGAACCGAAGATGCTTGGACCGCTTCTAGTAGTGACTACCACGGCTGAACCTGGTGAAATATCTACGGTAGACAGGAAACCTGCAATGGGACTAAATGTACAATATGGATCGTACCCAGAAGGTATGCATGACAGAATATTGAAGGAGGTTGGGAAAGGTGTACGCATCAAATTATAATTTTCCAGAAAACTTTGGAAATCAGAATTACGCCAAGAGTGGAAAACGTTATACAGCTTTGAAGAAAAAAGATGGGAAACAGTCAGAAAATCACAAGTCAGTTAGTTGCGGGTAAACTTTTAGGGCCCAAATATACAAATGTGACCATCCCTTGGGAAATAAAGTGCTGAGGCAACCAGAGCTTTCAGCACATCCCACTGCACGCAGCAAGCGCAAAAGAGCCTGGGAACTAAGGCTGTGCTAGGTCCTTAACTTAAATGTGAATTACATGACAGCCCCATGATGAATAGTGTTCCACCTACATTGCATCTGACTGGGTGCTGAATGGAAGACCGCCTTTAAATTAAATAAATTTAGGCAACTCTACCCTTTGTCCCCAGTAGAGATGACGCCATGACCGTCTGACCTTCCCGTTTCTTGACCACTGTCCTGTACCCATGTGAGACAGCCCTTTACTGACTGCGCAGTTGTGGTACTCTAATGGAGCACCATTAATGAAGTAAGTGAACTGACGTTATGTTATGATGTGAAGTCAATTGTGATTTGAAGAATGAAGGGAAAGTTGGATGATTGTTTTTGCACAGAGTTATTAGAATAGCTTTACCAGGAATAGCTATTAAGGCAGAGACTTTATTTAAACCTAATTGGACAGGTATTGAATAAGGAAGAATATAAATAGAAACAGACAAATTGGAATGGAGCATGTAGCACTAGGACAGACAAAATGGGTTGAATGGCCTGCTTTTGTGCTGTCATTTCAATTATATGTAATTTTTTTGGAGCAATTTCTTCTTATTGATATCCCTATTATCACTAGCAATATTAGTGCCCAGTTCTGTAGCTTCTACATTCCTTGAAATAAAGTGGTGGCAATTTTCTCAGATTTTGCCAAATTAATTATGGAATAACAGTTTCCAGACCTAACAGTACGTAGGAGTGTAGAAAGCTCTTGTGCTGACACTTGTCACAGCAGAAACTGATTACTACATTATTACATTCCATCTGGAAGCTTGATTTAGTCAGCTGGCAGCTGGATCTTTAACCCCAGACTCTATTCAAACCCTCTGTCAATGCTTATAGTGTTGTTTGATCATACTCATCTCTCAGCTGGAAAGGGTTAAATCACCAAGTTGTCCTCCAGTCCTTGAGTGTGATGCAGAGTTCAGCCATGACCCCTCTACTCAATTACTCAGGAGGCCCTTGCATTTAGTTGCAAAGGATTTCCATCTTACCGACCCATGCTGTGTTTCTTGGGTCCTGTTTTTCTGCCAAATTAATGAGACTTGATTAATGCAGCCACAATCTGTGGGTATTCGAGTGAGCATGTGTGGAGGGAGTTGGTATGCTGCATGCTTGATTGCATGACTTTTTTTTTCATCAGTGTTAAAGAGCTTCAATGATGGCATTTAGTTCTCATCATTAAGGGCTGAGAGGATGTTGCCAATTGAATAAACTTAACATGCCAGGTGGAAAAATATTAGCTTTGTAGTCCCAGCTCACTCATACCCAAAGACACAGTTGTCCAGACAGCCTTCTCAGTTGCTCAAAATGCCAAAGCATTTTACAGAATGTTCTGGTTTATGGAATACATTTAGTAAAACAGGCCAGATTCATTGAAGAAAAGTTGCTCAGGGGCAGTTTTATCGTCATATTGCATCGTCTGACAGCTGCTTGCTATTACTCCAGGCTGCTGTAGGCAGCAGCAGATTTCACTCCCTGTGTTCCCTGAATTCCGTCGTGACATTGCACTTTGTGCAAAATAAAAATTAAGGTGAATTATATCTTGTCATCCCCCAATGTTGCTGCCATTTGTTTTATTTAGCGGACAGGATACAACTACAAATCATACAACCCTTTCATCATGTTACATGGATGTGGATTTACCTCTTCGAATGCTATAGACAACCTTAATGCTGTCAGGTGAATTGTTCATCTAAATTGTCCCAATTTAGCTGGGGCTGTGCACCATGGCTGCAATTGCTTGCTGGTTACTTAAAGACTGTTGGGCTGTGTAATACTATGTCTCCAAAGATAATTCCACCTTCCTATCAGAATTGGCAGAATGAGGGCTGTACAAGCTATTATTATGACAGCAGGGCTGTGTTTGATATAGGGGAGGCACTGCCCTGATATTTTGGTGGGTTATTATGGTGAGGAGCTGAGCCAAATGGAGCAAGAATGTCCCATGTTCAGCACCTGGTGCTGGCCTCAACCGTGCATGTGATGGGGCAGTACAATTGGTCTCAAGACCACTGCACTGCTCGAAGTGTACCTGTGTGGATGCCAGCTGAGCATAAGCTCAGAATTGACCGTCTTCGTGCTCAAATAACTTGCCAGCACTCACTGTCAATGCTAACATGTGACTAATGCCACTGGAGAGTGACTGCATGCCAGCAAGGAATGAATGCCTGCAGAAATGGAGGGGAGCACATTTGGGGAGAATACTGTTTATGGGATGCCTGAATATCTGTGTAAATTGAGCTGTCCACCAGAGTGGTGCGAATAAGTTTTGACACTAAATAGTTAGTAACTGTTGTCACTGGTGAGGGAGTCAGTAACCAGAGGACACAGGTTTAAAATAATTGGCCAAAAGCAGAGAAGGCTGAGGGGAGATATGATTGAGGTATACAAAATTATGAGGGGCATTGATAGGTTAGATAGGAAGACATTTTTTTCCCTTAGCGGAGGGGTCAATAACCAGGGGGCATAGATTTAAGGTAAGGTGCAGGAGGTTTAGAGGGGATTTGAGGAAAAATATTCTCACCCAGAGGGTGGTTGGAATCTAGAACACACTGCTTGAAGGGTTATTAGAGTCACAAACCCTCACAACACTTAAGAAGTATTTAGATGAGCACTTGAAATGCCATAGCATACAAGGCTACGGGCCAAGTGCTGGAAAATGGGATTAGAATAGTTAGCCAGCTCAGACACGATGGGCCGAAGGGCCTGTTTCTGTGCTGTATAACTCTATGACTCTAAAAGTCAGGACAGAAATGAGAAGAATTTTTCTTAAGTGTAGAGTTGTTGTAATCTGGAATGCACTGCCTGAACGGGCGATGGAAGCAGTTTCAATGATAACTTTCAAAAGGAAATTGGATAAATTCTTGAAAAGGAGAAATTTGCAGGGCTATGGGGAAAAAGCAGGGGGGGCGGGATAGCTTTTTCAAAGAGCTGGCACAGGCACAATGGCCTGAATGGGCTCCTTTTATGTTATATGATTTTATGGTAAGTGCTATTCAATAGAAAAGATCTGTGTTTAACTTGGTAGGTGGGGGAAAACATATTGTGACTTCCCCCAATAACTCAGTGTTATTATTTTAGGCAAAGAACTTTAAGATGCAGACATGAGGCATTTGCTCTGCTCTACTGCTCATCTTTGAATCTGAAGCATAGTAATAGTGTGCCTTGGGTACAGATTAAATGATCACACCCTGGGTTTTGATATTCTATCATGGTAGTGTTTGTCTCGGAGGGGAAAAAGTTGTTCACCAAAACTTCCTTTGCTTGTCTTTGTTTTAGGAGACTGCATCCCAATGAGTCTAAACCAAAGATTATCCAGAAGAAATCAAAATATAATTATTTGAATAGTTCAGATAACCAGACATCAGCAGTCAAAGAGTTAATTGAGTGAAAGACATTTAAATGCATTAGTTCTGTTTATCAAAGTGTGGATCATTAGGACTGTACTGCATAGTCAATTCCTCATTAGCAGCGTTCAGAGACTGGGATTAAATAAGTGATATTGACATATTATGGGAATAAATCAAGCAATCTGTTCATTCTTATACTGGAGCTTGGTTTCTATTTTTTTTCTGATTGTCTATTAAGATGGTCTCAGATCTGCCTTCCAGTCTATTCCTTGAAGGCCTTATCGATTCAGTGCTAGTGTCATCAGCTTTTCAAATCTCAGTTTAATGTACTAGTTAATTAATAACATTTGAATCATTGCCCAATTACCTTTAATGGTAATATCCAATTTATGAGGGCTTTTGAACTTAATTTTATTCCTGAAACCTATTGGGAGGCTCACAGAAAGTGTATTGCACTTGAAGAATATTCTGATGAGCTATGGTCCCACGTCTCTGTACTATTCTGGGGATCGTCGACAAATGGTAATGAAATTGTTCGTTATATTTAGTTGATGCCTTTAATGATGCTCTGTGAATTAGTTTAATAGACCCCCTTGTCAAATTCACATTTTAGTTGGTTTATCAGAGTGCAAATATTAACTATTTAAATGAAAATATTAGAATGGCACCCTTAACGTGTCAATTAAAATGAAGAATTTCAACACGAGCACACTCCATTTTGAGCACCAGATGTGAGCATCAAAAACTGGTCAGATGCAACAGCGTACCTTGGCTGAGCCTTTGGATAGCATTTCTCACACCTGCCTTTCTGTGGATTCCCACTGTGATATTGCCAGTGTTGTGTTAAATTAAGTGTTTCTACTGTGAATCCATGCCCATTCCAAATGAATTGAGACTGCCTAAATTCATTTCACACCAAACCTTTACATCCCACCTTTCTGAGCTGAATCAAATTCTTTAAGACTGAAAGTCTAACGATAACCCACGACACCATCCAATATCTCATATTTTTGAAATTATATATTTTGTATCTTAAAATTTTCGCACAAAAGGTTGCTGCAGTTTTAATAGTTAGAGTTGTGTTTTGCTTCCTTGTGCATGTTTTAACTTCTAAGTCCCATCGATGTAATTTGTGTTTCGTTGTTTTTGAATTTGAAATCCCACCATCAATAAAAAGTGGTCAGTTTCAGGACTTCCAGCAAGAGGGTTGTGGCATTGAGGTTGCTGATCCTTCAAAGAGAGTCCAAGGTCTTGTCATCACTGAATGAGATCACTAGGGCTGCTTGCTTATAATTCACCAAGCTCCCTAGGACTGTTCATCACTCCCGGAGATCTCCCGAACTGTTTAACCCTCACTCACTCGGACTGCCCATCACTCAACGAGGTCCCTCAGACTGCTGAGCAGGATCATGGGTCACTGGAACCAAATCCCTGGAACTCTCAGAAATCATTGGGACTGCCAGTCACACTCTCAGATCTGTAAGAGAGAAGAGAGTTATCAACCTGACTGGACATAATGAAATACAATCATCTTGAATTTGGAGAAATATTTTACAGACGTATAGCCCTTTTCGAGCAATTCCAATAATTCCATTCTGAAATAAGAGATCTGAGTAAAATATGTTGGACATTGCAATTTAAGCATTGTTAGCATCAAAAGGAAGCCACAATCAATCCTTATTTCCATCGTTTCTGTGTTTATTATAATCACCTAAGTTTCTATTTTCAGAGATCTGACTGGTTGTTTCCATTTCTCTGTTGTATTTCTATTTTCTGGTGTCTCCAATATCTTTTCCTAAGTTCTTTCCTTTTTCTTTTTGTTGCGGACCTTATCTGGTACAAGAAAAAAACATGAAAGAGATGACAAAGTCTGAAAATAAGAAATACTTTTGATATTGTCCATGCATAATCAACAGGAAAACAGAAAGCAAATAAAAGAAAAGGGACATACGAGAAAGGAACCACAACAGTTTTCCAAAAAATTAATCATTAAAACATATTAACTATTGCTTGTCTTTCACTTTAACGGAAAATGTTATCTTCACTTAGAACATCAGAGGCTATGCTGACGTCCTACTCATAGAACCTCTTAGCTACATCTTTAATTTGCTGCATTTTCCTTATGCCTCCCAGTGTAGTGCCTTGCACTCTTTTCACCTTAAAGACACTACATAATGCATGTTCTCATTGACATTGTCGTTATCGTTGTTGCCATGGCTGTCTTAATGTATTGCTCCATTTCTCAGGCCTGTTGCTGAATGGAGCCCTATCTGGTCATCTGACTGGAGCCTGTCTTGCAGCTCCATGCCCCGCCCCAGCTCTGGGGCCACTTGTCACCTTGGCCTCACTGTCTAGAACTCCCTAACTAAACTCTTTTCATTTCTTAATTCATTTTTGACCAAGCTTTTGACCACTCCTCTGAATCATTCACTCTATAGCTCAGTGTCTGTTTCTATTTATGTTTGTGAAGCGCCTGGAGATTTTCTTTCATGTGTTAAAGACTCTATGGAAATAAAAGTAAGTGGTGAAAAAATAATCGTCATGTGGACATGGGAGGTGGACAAATGTCAGTTTTATTGCACTCAGTTCAATGGAGTGAGATTCATATTGATCATGGAGAAATCTGTGGGGAAAACTGTCTTAAGGTTGGTACCTTTTGAAAAGCCCAGACCAGGACACTTCAACAGGATTTTGGCATAGGAGCAGACTAAAGTCAGAAAAGAGAAGTAAAAAATCTGGGACACTTTTAGACTGGATACGGTCCATTCATAATCAATAGACTGATAAAGGAGAATAGAAAGTAAACTGAAGAAAAAGAACACGAGGAAGAAATTACAACTGCTTTCGAAAAAGCAGTTCTGAAAATACACTGCGGGTCAGTCAGCATCCATGAAGAGAAAAGAGAAGTGTGAGACTTTTTGGATGCATATGCTTCATCAAAAACTGAAGATTAAAAGAGTATCTTCAACCTCAGTGGGAAAGAAAAATGGCTGGTAGCGGATTGGCCGCTCATTAGACACCCCCGCCCAGTTTTCCTTCCCATTGTAGTTAATCAGGTGGGATGTATAACAGGCAGCCAATCTGCTATCACCCGTTTTATGCCTCTTCTGAAGTTGAAAGTTCGCCTGGAAAATGTAGTTGTATTTCAATCGTATTAGCTAAAGCCATAGAATGTGCATCAAAGGAAGTGCAAGCTACACGGTGCTTGAGTCGTGTGTTCTGGTGACCAAGACATAAGCAGCATCTAAGCACTGGTAGTCTGGAGAAGAGCAGCATGGCTGATTTCTAATCTCAAAAAGTCTGAGTTATGAGTCCAGATCAGAAAAATTTAGATTTTCAGCCTGGAAAGGTGGTGTCTGAGAGGAGATCTCAGCTGTAAGAGGTGTACTGCCATGCATTGCTTGATAGATTGATGGAAGCAGATTCAATGGTAATTTTCAAAAGGGAATTGAAACTATACAAGAAAAGGGAAAAATATTAGCTCTTTGAGGAAAGAACAAGGGAGTAGAACTAATTGGATAGCTCTTTCAAAGAGCTGGCACTGATCTGATGGGTGAATGGCTTCCATCTGTGCTGTATGATTCTAAAAGTAAACCTGGAACATTACTTGAAGTTCATTTGTGAGAGTAAGATGAGGGTACATGGATCCAAATTAGGAAAAGGTAAATTTAGGACTGGTATGAGGAAGTCCTTCTGTACAAAGAGCAGTAATGTATGGACTAGACATCGAGACAGAGTGGTGGATGTGAAAATACTGGAATAATTTCAGATATAATTGGATGCTGGAATCAGGGAACATTCTGAATGAATTAATTAAGATGAGCCTTCCTCATTTTAGTTAAATGTTTTGATCTTGTGTATCTGCAAACTGAAGAAATATATAACTGTCTTGAATAGTTCAAAAGCAAAATACTGAGGATGCTGGAAATCTGAAATAAAAACCCATTTGATGAAAGGTCGCAGACCTGAAACGTTAACTGTTTTTCTTTCCACAGGTGCTGCCAGACCTGCTAAGTATTATGCCTTGAATAGTTCATGGTTTTAATCTATTTATACCTAATCACATTCTTTTTTTTGTTTTGAAGAAATGCGAAATGTTTTGAATTCTCAAAAAGTTAACACCAAAATTAACAGGGCTCTCCCAACGACTTAATGAGCTTAACCAGTGAGTAGGAGAACTGTGTAGAACAGGAATGTCCAAGCCTCAATCCCCAGCCTGCGCTGGTAGTTGGTTTCAGCCTGGATGATGGTATCACTGCTAACTTGTGTGAGGGAGAGGCAAAATCAAAGTGTTTAGTGGTTTCATTCCTGTTGGAAAAGGATGTGTGCGCATTCGGTTGTGAGCTCATGGTGTCCAATTGTGACCCTAATATGAGTGCTGCATAATTAGAGGCACTGCAGGTAGCCATGAGAAGAGTTTGCACTTGAGCAGGATGATAGCAGGACATGAGACAGGGACTTTTCCACTTGGAACGGGACTAGTGGGGCCCTTTCTTTGTTTAGCTCTCCTAGCTGGAGGAGGCCACACAGTACCAAGTGTCCTGCAAGGGCAGAAACACTGAAAAAAAATAATTCTTCTTTAAAAGGAAAGCTGGAACATTATTACACTAATCTACTGACTGACAGCTCCATTCCTAAGCCAGACAGTATATACATCACTGCTGGGTAGAAATTTATAATGCTGCCAAGTAAATCAGTGGAAAAAGGATACTGTAGCTTTAATGGAGGACCTGTTGTATTCCCTGCTTCATATTTACCTGCCATTTTATAGATAGGGAGAATGATGAGTGAAGACGTTGCAGTGGTGTTTGAGCTCACAATGTACTGCTAACAAAGCACTTTTCTCAATCTTGCAATAAGCAGCTTAGCATCCTGTGCATTTGGCCAAGAGCCTAGCAGGCAGGCTTGTCATGTGCTTCATCCTGTTGAGTTTCTTGATTGGATTTCAACTGCTTACCCTTGTGTGATTATCTGGACATTACATGAGAGCGAGTTTAAATGGTTCTTTGTATGGGGAGAAAAAAGCCAAGCAGTGAGATTACTGCCTCAACAACTAGCTATTGAAAAGCCTATTTGCAGGACCCGTAGCTCAGCAGTGTTCAAAGTCGTTTATTAAGGTTTTGAAATACTATCTTTTTAAATTTTTCATTACAGTTAAATGTTTTATAAGGCACATATTTAGCGTAATTCAGTTTATATTAAATAAAACATTTGTGGAATACTTATGATGAAAAGCCTAAAATGTTTCAAACAATGAATTAGTTTTGAAGGGCAGTGACTTTTTATGTAGGCAAATCCTGCAGCCTTTCTGAGCACACTATGTCCCACAAACAGCCACAAGCAGTCATTCTGTTTCTGGTGGCATTACAAGAGGCATGTTAACTCAGATGCCAGGTACATTCCCATTTTTGAATAGGGCCCTGGGATCTTTAACTTCGACCAAGACTGACTGGCAAGTCCTTGGTTTAATGTTTCATCCAAAGGGCAGCACTTGGACAGTGCAGCATTGATCAAAAATCATTCATTCCACTTCTACTTTTAGTCTGTAAAACCAGCTGTAGTTTTTTTCAAGTAGATTAATGGAAACATGAATTAGGAAGTCAAAATCCAGGAAGTATTTACCACTATTTAGTTTTTGTACAATCAGTGCAGTTGTTCTTTGATCTGAATTGAAAAATGCATCGTGGCTACATTAGGGATCTTTCCGTCGGTTAATTTTCATTGTTGGTGCACTCAGGAGGAGCCAAATCCACGTGGTCTACTAGGGAATTTAGTTGCTTTGACAAATGTCACGTGCTGCAACACAAACCTTTTTTCCTTTGCTAATTTTCTGCCCTGCTCTCTGGCCTTGGAAGATATTGACTCCCTGTTGAATACAGTTCATAAGCATTGCTCACCCTCTGGTACCTTGCCCAAGTGTCCATTTTGTGTGAGCCTTCACTGGCTATACGATGCAGGGTATGTCTCAGCCAAGCCCATTCCTGCTCTTACCCTATGTCTGCACAAATGCAGGAGCAGCTGGATAATAAACAGGAGCAGAAAACCTGGCAAATTGAGGAACCATCAAGGGAACAGCACACACTTTTTCAAATGAACCCTTGCGTGTTTGTTGAAATAAACTTTTATTGAAGAATAATGTTTGCTGCCAGATTCAATATTTGATGCAATTATATCATTACATCACTAAGCACCAGCACTGAAATTGAGCCTGCCTATGGGAGGGCAAAAGCAGTCAGGACATCTATATATATTCTACTGCCAGTTTTTGAAGTCGCCCCTAGTATGAACAGGATGGATTGATAACCTTTTAGGAACATAGCCATTGGATTCAATCAGCAAATCTGACCAACATTTCCAATTAACCAAGCCATAAGCAGCAAAGAGTTTCTGAAATGATGATATTGGGTGGGAGGCCCCGTCCATTGGCCAAAAGGTCAGTGGTGAGCACGCCTTCGCCGAGCCTAGGGAGCCAGACCAGGATTTTTCACTCTCCAGGCCTTTAATTGGTCTTGGGCGGGACTTCCACCTCCTTGAGGCAGGAAGTCCTGTCTCATGGAGCTGCCGGCCAATCAGCAGGCCGGCCTCTCTCAGTCCCAGCAGCGCCGCTGGGACTACACCCAGCCATCGGAAGAAGATGAAGGATGGCCCTGGGAAAAAGGTAAGTGTCCACGGCGAGGCTCTAAAAAATCGGTTGGGCCCTGGCAAAGCAAGGGGGGTTAGTTAGGGCGGCGGGGGGAGTGTACTTTGGGGGTGGTTGGGGCTTCGGGGGCAGCCCTCTGCTGGGCACAGAGTGCCCGATCAGGAGTGTTCCCCACCCCCCCACCCACCACCCGCAAGAAGGCCACCTGCTTTCATCATGCGAGCTTTTTGAGGCCTCAGCTGCCCACCAGCCAAGGGTAAAATACCCGTGGCAGCGGGTGGAGGCCCTGAAGTGCCAGGTAATTGGCCACTTAAGGGCCTTGATTGGCCTGGGGTGGGCAGGCCATTTCTCACCACTGCCCGTGTAAATTGGCTACAATGGGGAACAGCACCCCCCCTGCCTCCCACTCAATATTACGCCCTCCCCCACCCCCAGCCATCAGCCCACTCCTTTTGCGGGGGGTGGGGGGGGGGGGCATAAAATTCTGGCCAATTTGCACAATCTGCTGTGCAAACAAGTTTTTGGTTTTGAGGAAGCGCCTGTGCTCTCAACTCCTCGTAAATCCAGACTGAATTTGCTCATTCAACACGCACCAAAAGTGCTCGTGTTTGTAGTTTCCGTGTTCGTAACTTATATTTGAGAAATACTAGGGATCAGTATTCAGATTAATGTGGTCTTCTGACATAGATAATCCCAAATTTAGCCAGTCCTAATGCTAATCGGAATCTGTAGGGTGTGGCACGGGCAAGAACCTGCTGCTTAAATTAGAAGTGCCTATCTTGCTTCAAAGAAAACTTGATTACTGTAACTGCTGTGGACTGTGGGTCTATCTCAAGATAATTGGCAATGGCACCTAAGCATAAATGGCAGCTGATGGTGGTGTCAGATCAAATATTCCTGATCCTGAGTGTGCTGGGTGCCTAGTTGATCCGGGCAAGCTGGCAAAACATTGGAGAAGATCCACAACCAAATATAATGGGTACAATTCGGAACTCTTAAACAACTGTGCCTGTGTCCTGGATTGTTGCCACTAGTGCATTTTTTTTGCCTTCCTTTCATTTATACACATTCATCTAGGAAATAAATGTTTTCCTGTTCTTGTCCAAGTAATTAGGGATCTGCTTTCCAGCTTGTTATGGATATAGATTGAATTTTCTGTTTGGTTGGATTCATTTATAATGGACATGCATTTTCATTGTGTAATTGAGCTGATACTGTATTTGCAGCTCTGCTGCTAATACCTGCCATTGTCATTGATTTACTGTCAAAACTGCCATATGACCCCATGGAAGATGATGATTTTCTGTTTCCTTCAACAAAATATATTTGCAAAATAGCCTCTATATGCCCTAAACTAAAGGAGGCAGAATTGCATGTTGCAGGGCAATCTGTTTCACACATATGCAAATAGGACACAGGTGATAAGTTGTTTCTCTGAAGCACACACAATGAAAGGTTCCTGCAGAGACTGGGCATTTTCTTCCTAATAGTCCCAACAGGGCCAAAGTTCCAGTTTGTCAAGAGTGTAAAAATTTCAGATCAATTTAAACCAGGTTGGAATGCAACTTCAGTGCTGGTCGCTACAAGAAGGTTTTAAAACGATTGCATCATCACAATTTATCACAGATGGTGTAATAGCAGCCTCATGCTGTAATTCAAAACTGCAGCACAACATAAACTCCAAGCGTAAAGCTTGAGTTATTGATAAAATCATCCAAAGTCTGAGATTGCGCTTGTAGTTTATAACTTGCACGTTTATATGATGAATGTTGTGGCCCTTCGGGATGGAGAGACCTTTCATTCTGAATGACGGCAAAATACAGAGGTGGAAATACTCTCTGAATATCTGAGACATTCAATAACCTCCACTACTGGAACTGCAATACATTCGAACGCCAAAGAAAGTGCCACATAAAAAGCTTACCAGCATGAAGCCCATGGAGTAAAAGGGACAGTCCTTCTTTGGCCTCCTTATCTCGAAAGACAATGGATACGCGCCTGGAGGTGGTCAGTGGTTTGTGAAGCAGCGCCTGGAGTGGCTATAAAGGCCAATTCTAGAGTGACAGGCTCTTCCACAGGTGCTGCAGAGAAATTTATTTGTCGGGGCTGTTGCACAGTTGGCTCTCCCCTTGCGCCTATGTCTTTTTTCCTGCCATAACCCGTAACTGCTGCCTTCCGTGTTGTTTCAGTCACTGTGAGGCAACTATGGAGTGACCTCTCCATGGCGCATGCCTGGGCAAGTTTATGGAGGTTGAGAGTTGCCCAGTCGTCAAAACCCCCCTCTCGGCCTTTCTGGTGGGGTCCAAAGGAATGCAGGGCACGACGTTTGGCACCAGTATGGCTGCAGGAACTGCCGGAAACATGCCAAAGGTGACACATGACCGCCTACGGGGTTCCACTCCGGATTATCTGTTAGGGTTTACTCCCTTAGCCTTGGTCTCTCCCGAGACACCCACAAGGCAGTGGGGTTGTTAGGGCCCCTACACAGGTGTAGGATGGTGCCGGTGGGAGGAGGGGATGCAAGGGGGAGGGGTGGAGGGAGTGGGGTGCGAGGGGGAGCTGGGAAGGGGGCTGTAAGGGGGTGGGGGGGTGCAGAGGAAGGGGATGCGGGGGGAAGATGGTGCGAGGGGGGGGCTGGGACGGAGTTGTGAGGGGGTGAGCTGAGAGAGTGGAGCAGGGAAGGGGGCTGGGGTGTGGAAGGGGGGAAAGGGGAGGGGAAAGGGGGGGGAAGTGGCAGCATGGATATGAAGTTGGATGAGTCACAGGAAACAGAGTGGTGGCGCATGATTGTTTTGCAGACTGGAGGAAGGTATTCCTCCGGGGGGTTCTCCAGGGATCGGTATTAGGACCACTGCTTGTCTTGATATATTAGTGATCTAGACTTGGGAGTGCAGGGCACAATTTCAAAATTTGCAGATGACACAAAACTTGTAGGTATTGCGAACAGTGAGGAGGATAATGATAAACTTCTAGATGACATAGACAGGCTGGTAGAATGGTGGATGCAATAAAATACATAGAAGTGTGAAGTGATACATTTTGGTAGGAAGAGGGAGGAGAGGCAATATTAAATAAAGGGCACAATTCTAAAGGGTGTACAGGAACAGAGAGACCTGGGGTATATGTGCACAAATCGTTGAAGGTGGCAGGGCAGGTTGAGAAAGTGGTTAAAAAAGCTTATGGGATTCTGGGCTTTATAAATAGAGGCATAGAGTACAAAAGCAAGGAAGTTGTGATGAACCTTAATAAAACACTGGTTTGGCCTCAAGTGGAGTATTATGTCCAATTCTGGGCACCGTACTGAAGGAAAGATGTGAAGGCTTTAGAGAAGGTGCAGTAAAGGTGAACAAAAATGATTCCAGAGATGAGGGACTTCAGTTACATGGATAGAGTGGAGAAGCTGGGGTTGTTCTCCTTGAAGAACAGAAGGTTGAGAGGAGATTTGATAGAAGTGTTCAAAGTCATGAGGGGTCCAGACAGAGTTGATGGAGAGAAACTGTTCCCACTGGCAGAAAGGTTGAGAACGAAGGGACACTAATATAAGGTATTGGCAAAAGAAGCAATGGCAAAATAAGGAATGACTTTTTTTATGCAGCAAGTGGTTTGGATCTGGAATGTTCTACCTGAGAGTGTGGTGGAGGCAGATTCAATTGTGGCTTTCAAAAGGGAATTGGATAAGCACCAGAAGAGAAAAAAAGTGGCAAGGTTATGGAGAAAGGGCAAGGGATTGGGACTAGCAGTGTTGCTTTTGCAGAGAGCCTGCATTGACACAATGGGCCAAATGGCCTCCTCCTGTGCTGTAACCATTCTGTGATTCTATTCTCTAAATGCCGATATGGATGTCTGTCTGTGCCATTGTAACAGTAGTACTGGCTAGGAGTTTCTCCAAAGCTACGCTTGCTGCGCCACTCTAAGCTCATTGGAAAATCTGTTTACACCAGGAAATGCATTTCCCAGGACTTCTGATGAGGACATGGCATTTGGTGGGGTGGGGGGCTGTTGGTGGGGGTGTAGTGCTTGGTGCATGGGAAAGGAGCGGGGACTTCCTTCTCACTGTTCCAAAATAATTTATTATGTGAAGTAGTTTAAAATGCTTTGACATTAGTTAAGGTTAGTTAAGTGCAATTAATTTATTATTATGTGTAATAAATGTGTGCACCCACTATCTTCAGTATTTTGGAACTGCTTACAATTAGGCAGTACCCAGAATTGAACCCGGGTCGCTGGAGCTGTGAGGCTGCGGCGCAGTGGTTAGCACCGCAGCCTCACAGCTCTAGTGACCCGGGTTCAATTCTGGTTACTGCCTGTGCGGAGTTTGCAAGTTCTCCCTGTGACCGTGTGGGTTTTCTCCGGGTGCTCCGGTTTCCTCCCACAGCCAAAGACTTGCAGGTTGATAGGTAAATTGGCCATTATAAATTGCCTCTAGTGCAGGTAGGTGGTAGGGGAATTGAGGGAAGTTGGGGATGTGGTAGGAATATGGGATTAATGTAGGATTAGTATAAATGGGTGGTTGATGGTCGGCACAGACTCGGTGGGCCAAAGGGCCTGTTTCAGTGCTGTATCCCTAAATAAATAAAATAAATAAAAATAATAAATAAATATGACCACAGATGCTGAATTACAGAATTCTTCGTATCTGCAGGTGCCCTATCTGTATGCACATTATACTCATAAACGAATTATTTAAAAAGTTAAATAGCTATAAGACATTTTTGCACACATCTGTGACTTGAAATGGAAAATATTTCTTAAACTAATTAATCTCTAGAGTTATTGCACACAGTTAATCAGAGGATCTGCTGTTTTATAAGAAATGGATATTGTCCTGATGCTAATTTGGAGCTGTATGTAACTGACTAGCCCCTTTAAGGGCATTGGTCTAATTGCTGTAGTCACATCCTGAGATTAATTAGTGGGTAATTGTTTCTCTGTAGATTGGCCTGTAAGTTCCAGGCACATGTGCAAGATTACAACCTTGGAGAGAGTGCAGAGGAGATTTACTAGAATCTTACCAGTGTTGAGAGACTTCAGTTATAAGAGACTCGAGAAGCTGAGATTGTTCTTCTTGGAACAGAGAAGGTTAAGGGGAGATATAATAGGCGAGTTCAAAATTATGAGCGATTTTGATAAGAGTAAATAAAAAAGATAAACAGTTTCCACTGGCAAGAGCGTCGATAACCAGAGGAACAGATCGAATGTACTTGGAAAAAATAAAGCAAAGAGGAGGAGAATTTATTTTATACAGTGAATTGTTCTGATCTGGAATGTGGTACCTGAAAGGTTCAATAGTAACTTACAAAAGAGAATTGGATATATACTTTGAAACAAAAAATGGGGAAAGAGCAGGGGTGTGGGACAAAATGGATAGCTCTTTCAAAAAGCTGACACAGGCACGATAGGTTGAATGGTCTCTGTGTGTAAGGTTATGATTCTATAACTAATTTGAACCATTCTGAAGTAATATATCATGGTACATATTCTGCATTTATTGTTCGTTTGGAATAGTGGGCCTGATGCTATTCTGTGATGGAATAAGTTGACTGTAAGAAATACACAGAATCAAGTAGGGTTGTCATGTTGTTCTAAAGTAGAATCTAAAAGATTTTAAAAAAAGAGTCGTCAAACATGGCCGCAAGTGGGCCGAAGCAAACAATTTTGGAAGAATAAGGAGAGAAACCATTAATTTATGTGTAAGCAGGTGGTGAAATTGTCTGGTTGTCTGCATCTATTGAAACCCCTGTCAGCATTACAAGGAAAATGATTGTAAGCATTCACCATGCTGATTTGGCCCACTTTCCTTACACCTGAAGTACATTCTTGCGGCTTTTGTGGTGTGGCAGTGCAAGGCAGCAGGAAGTTGCAGGCACTGCCGCTGGAACGCTTTTAAACCATTGTTCCAACCAGTATGGCTCTTTGGAAAAAAACAAAGTGAGCTGGTAAATCTAAATAATTAATCTTCTAGTTCCCATTGTTTTCATTTTTTCTTTGCAAATAGATTGCAATGGGACTGACTTAGGAAGTTCTTGTTCATATATAATGCCCGAGCTTTGAAACTTATACAAAAATGGGGGGCTACTCCTGTTCCTAATGTTCCTACAGAGAGGATGCAGAGAAGCTTTACTAGAATTGTACCAGGGATGAGGGACTTCAATTAGATTGAGAGACTAGAAAGCTGGGATTTTTCTCTTTAGAGCAGAGATGGTTAAGGGGCGATTTAAAATTATGAAGGATTTTGATAAAGTAGGGAGAAACTGTTATTACTAGCAGGAGGGGAGGCAGTGGCATAGTGGTGGTGACACTGGACTAGTAATGCAGAGCCCAGGTTAAAGCTCTGGGGACAGGGTTTGAATCCTACCATGGCAGATGGTGAAATTTGAGTTCAGTTAAAAAGCTAGTCTAATGGTGACCATGAAGCCATTGTCAATTGTTGTAAAAACCCATTTGGTTCACTAAGGAAATTTGGCATCCTTACCTGGCCGACATGTGACTCCAGACCCACAGCAATGTGGTTGAATCTTAAATGCCCTCTGAAATGGCCTAGCATTCAGTTCAAGGGCAATTAGGGATGGACAATAAATACTGAGCTTGCCAGCAATGCCCACATCCCATGAAATAATTTTTTTTAAAAAAAGGGTTAATAACCAGAGGACACCGATTTTTAAGGGAATTGAAAAATGAATCAGAGGAAAGATGAGAATTATTTTTAGGCTTGAAAGGGTGGTGGAAGCAGATTCAATAGGAACTTTGAGCAGAGAATTGGATATATACTTGAAGGGGAAAAAATTACACTTCTATGGGGAAAGAGCAGGGGATTGGAACTAATTGAATAGGCACAGGCATCATGGGCTGAATGGCCTCCTTATGTACTGTGCAGTTCCATGTGCAGGAGCACAGACAATGAGTCAATCTATGAGTTTGTGCGAGTGAACAATGCATGGCACAACAGAACCTAAGAGAGAGAGGGGACTAACTAAATCTGATTGGAGATGATTATGTAGTTTGTAAGGATGTCCTTACAAAGGCATGACAGCTCTTGTACTTTAGTAAATGCATCACGATTTTGCATGATTGGTTAGCAGGAATTTCTAGTAATTACTGAGGTACTTCTCTCATGTATAGTATATGCCTAAAAGCTTAAGATAACTAAACATTTCAATGCACAGTGGTTTGTAATTGAAGACAATTGAAAAAAAGTCTTGATAACTCTTAAAATATTATACAAGCACCTCGCCACGCAGTTTTTACACAGTATTTCGGACCTGGGTCCAGTATCAGATGTATGACATTAACTGGATACCGTGATTTCCCTCCCCACCCCCAGAAAGGAATAAAGTAAACATTTGCTGTCAACCCAGAGCCCCTTAGAAAAAGAGCTGAATGGGGAATCCTATCTGTCTTCCTCCCTCATCAGCAATCATAAAGAAATCTCTGCATACAGAAATAACTTGCCTTATCTTTCAAACCACTTCAGCTATGCATCAAGTGTGGTTGAGAATTTTTTCTTGCTACATTTTCAGGCTGACTGGAAGACATAACCATTGATTGCAGAGATTCTGGTCTTTTGGCACACGTGTTGTTCTGCCTCTCAAGGTATATTGATAAGTCTGAGGCCTCTCAAACCAACTTTATTTCTGCTCTTAACTTTTAGAAATCCACTCGTTGACCTGTTAAACATAACTCTGTTAAAAAGGAGCATCAACTTCTTGCTCCTTTGACAGGTGTCCCTTTAAGTCTCGTGTCAAACTTGAATCTCAACACCTGTGAATTTTCCTTTCCATTCCTTTGTACACTAACAGTGCAGTTGCCAGCTCCCCTAAAGAGGAAACTTCTTGGCACGTTGTTCTGCAACACTAACCTCAATGCTTTTGATATTCTATTCTACCATTATGATTTACATCACATTTTGTCTGTTGGATTCTCTGCTCTCTAGTTGAGTATGACATCTGATCTGGATATCCCTTCTATCATTCTCAAGATGTGTGTCCCTGATTTTATCCTTGTTTTATGCCATCTCTTCAATCCAGTCTTGGATGAGCCACAATTTCCCTTAGTTAAACAAGGCCACCATTTTTAGTCCTGCCAGAAACTCCATGCCCTTGCTAGCAATTCTATTGCCCTCTCTTTTCCACTTTAGTGGGCGGAACTAGACTGTTTAACCTTGATGTCCTATTCAACCAAGCTGACCTTTTGACTACATCCTGTCCATCACAAAGACTGTCATTTCCACTTCTGTAACATCACCTACCTTTGGCCATCTCATCCTATCTGCTGCCAAAACCCTCATCCAGTCTTTGTCACCTCCACACTTAATTACTTCTGGTTGGCCTTGTATCCTCACCCTCTGTACATTTAAGCTCATCCAAAATGTTGCTGACCATATCCTATCACACACCAAGTCCTCCTCCTTCATTAGCACTTGCATCAGTCCCCAGTCCACCCAAAGCCTCCAAAACCAGGAAAGGGCATTCAGGATGCAGGGCATTAAATTCTAAACCATATCGATTGTGGGTTGATGGTTTATTGGTGCTGTCATGGTAACGGTTCAGACTGATGAGTCAGTTGCCTTGGGCTGGTGGTTTTAAATGGATTCTCCCACCCAATTGGTTAGATTCCAAGCACCAGCAGAGCTGGATGTCACAGGATTTTATAAGCCACAACCAGCTGGCGACTGTTGCACACTTGGGCATCATACAGTGCGCTCATTTTTACCCACTTGGCTCTCTGTCGGGCTTATCCTCTCTCCAGTACAGGGAGCTAACTGAAGCTATTGATGGTAGATTGGCTGGACTGTCAGTTTAATTTGTCACGGAATATTTAAACATTGTAGAAAATGTCTTGTGTTTGGTTGTTGAGAGACTAAATAGCTGCTTCTCTTCTTGGTTCTCAGTGTAAGGGCTTTTGGCAAACATTAAGCCTTCAGGCATTTGAAGTCTATGAGAAGGCTTTTTAGGAAAGTTTGCAGTAAACTGTTTTTAATAAAACATGAAATCTCTGCATTTTATTTGCAAAATTTGACTCCTGAGTTTTAAAAATATATATGGAAAAGTTTTACATCTAGTACAAAGCTGTCACATCTCAGATGTCACACTTCAAAGTGTCAAAAACATGAAAATAAAAAAAAGAAATTGTCATTTTATCTGAGCTGGAGCCAGAAATTTATACCAGCATTAATTTGTCTCTGAATATCACAATTAACACCTTTTGACTTTGTGTGCCAGAAGGAGCAGTTTGGGGTTTGGTCCTGTATCCCAGTAGTTGGGCTGCTGGAGGGGTGGAGTTGCCTTGGAGTCACCCTGGAGACACCCTGGAGACTATGGTTCACTGTGGAGTTAGCCACGTGGCTTTTTCTGTGCTTCTCGCACACAATGTACATCCAAGGCTTATACTTACTGTTCATTCCTATTCTATACACCAAGCATTGCAGTAGTCTCATGATGCCTCTATTTCTTAAGTTTTTGTTTCATCTCGCCTTAAAGATTCTACTCTTGCTTTCTCTTTCCTTCCTTAATCTCCTCATCACTTCCTCTACTCCTGGCCTTCTCGTCACTTTCTGCTTTTGTAAAACGAAAATGAAAAGGGATGTGCAGAGATCAAGATATAAGTCTGAAAAACAACTTGGGAAAGTCAGCCACGCTCAAAGCAGATGTGTGTGTGTGTGTGAAGTGGGGTGTTTGGGAAGAGGCTGGGAGGAATGCAATTTAAGGCTTGAGACCAGGGAATGGGGAACCTGGAAATGGGACTTGAAACTTTGGTGCTTGAAGCTGTTACATGATTCCAGCCATAAACTGGAGTCAGTTGACCTCTCATTGTGCTGGAAGTCTGGTGCTGGAATTGGTGGAGCCTCTCATTGTGCTGGGAATCAGATGAAGGAGTTGGGTGAGCCTCTTGTGTTGGGAGGCAGGTGCTGCAGTCGGTTGAGCCTCTCACTCTTCTGGGAGCTGGGTTCTGGGAATTTGAAATGCAAAGTTTTAATTGTCCTGGTTCCTTTCAGTTATTGGTTTCCACTCAATACGTCTCCATAAGAATGTAAAAAGCTATTGATGAACTTGAATTTATGTTACATCAGTACCAGTTTCAATGGTAATAGGGCTGAAGTGCTGTGATTTTATATCTCTTGCATAAGGGAGCATCACATTCTTTGCTCGTGAATGAAATACATTTTACCAATGAAATACATTTACTTCCTGTGATTTGGGATCACAGATTATCTACCTTCGCACAGCAACAACATGAACACTTATTTTAACTAAGAACAATAATAAATGGAGCTGCCATAATCCTTATGTTTTAAAAAAAATTGAGAATGGGAGAATTTTTGGCTAAAGATCACATGTCCACCTGCCACATTGACACTTGGGGATCGCTTAAGGAATTGTGGTACTAAATCAAACTAGACGGGAACATGCCCATCAATCAGTCTACATCCAAGTACAAGTTCATTATTACAATTCAATCACCATTTCTGCTGCTGTCTGAGCTACTGCTAATTGTAACGAGCGTTTTTTAGCTCTCCGAAATCACTGTTCAAATAGGAGCAGAGAACTTTCCGTTGCCACTGTTGTGCTGAAAGAGGCGATTGAGTGGAATGCCATCATGAGCACCTGGAGTCAAAGGGACCTTTTGACTCTTTATGAACTGTGTTTGACTGAATGTCATCTGGTCAGAAGACTGTGCATTTTCAAATGTGATCAAAACGTATTCATCACTTTGCAGCTTGACATTGGAATTGGTTAGTGTGAGTGGGCTGGTGCCAGAAAGGTTAACTGAGGTTTTACTGACATTCATTTTCCTGACAGTTTACCAGACTCTGGAGTAACATAAGTGTGAATGGAAGTTTTGTGCTGGATTCTATCAGAAACCAAAGGGCCTAGTGCCAACTTAAAGCCTACTTAATAAACGATATATTTCAATTATTTACTCAAGTCAGTTTGATGCAGCTTCTGAATGCAAGCAATCCACAGAACTGTTAGAGTTTACATTCCAAACGTAGGGGTTGATTCAGACTCCTATGAGCACTTTCTTACAATATTGGAGATAAGCCCTGGGAATGTTCTTGGGACGCCTGCTCACCCACCATAATTTCAGTGAAGTTTGACCAAAACCCATTTGTAAACGGTTTGTGCCTAAGTTATGTAAACAGAGTAAGGAGGAGTCCCAAAGAAGTTCAGCCTGAAGGTAAATTCATTTGTCAGCTCCTTGCAAGCCTCTGAATTTTCAGAGTATTTAATTATATCAGTGGCATCTAGCAGCAGAAATTAAATACTTAACTACCCTTTATTTTTCTTATCTCGACGCGAACCTATGAATTGCTGTTGGTGTGCTTGTCGGTGATTAACTGTTGGTTACGAAGGAGTCTTTGGGCAAATTCCCATCTGCCTAATGATCCCCAATATTGCTGTTGTGGAAGGTAAGCAAGTGAGACATTGGAAATGATCATTCACAGTTGTAATTATGTGGCTCAAGGTGGTATTTGAGCCCCGAAATGTATGCAACCATTTTCCTCTAGCATGGAGTTTGGAAGAGCAAAGTTGGCAAAAGTTCAAGTAGTGGGGGTGCTTATGGAAGAATTTCTGGAAGGGAGGGCCTCCTTCTATGGACAGAACGGCTTCTGCCTCCCCCCTCCAATAAAAAAAGGAAACTAATTCAACATGCTTGTGAGCAGGTTGCTGACGGTGAATGATGAATGCAGCACTCAGTGTACCTGAATACAAGTCAGGAAAGAGGTGGCTGACATGAAGAAAGTAGCCAAAGTAGAATTTTTATTGTCAAGTATTCATGCCACAAGGTGTACACTCAGGCCTGTAAATTTTGATTTATAATAATAGGACTGTATCCTGTGCAGCTCTGCATGAGAGAAACCATGCTGCATCCTTTGAGAAATACAAGTGGCAACGTATAACTCAAACTGTAGTGAGACAGAAATCCTGATGCAGGATATTTTCATAAGCCTACCTAGTTACATGTTCATTATGTGTCAGCTGGGTGGGTAGCACTCTTAGCAAAGTCACAAGGTTAGGGGTTCAAGTTCCACTCCAGAGACTTGAGCACAAAATCTAGGTTACTGAGGGAATGCTGCACAGTCAGGGGTGCTATCTTTCAGATGAGACGTTAAGCTGAGGCCCTACCTGCCATCCCAGATGAACGCAAGATCCCATGGCACTATTGTGAAGAAGAGCAGGGGAGTCCTCCCTGGTGTCCTGTTCAACATTTATCCCTCAACCAACAACACTAAAGAGAAAAAACAACTATTTGGTCATTATCACATTGCTGTTTGTGGAATCTTGCTTTGTACAAATTGGCTGCAGCATTTCCTACAGTACAACTTGCGACTCCTCAGATACTGAAGCAGTCCGTGTAGCAATACAGCAAGACCTGGACAATATCCAGGCTTGGGCTGATGTGTGGCGCGAATGTTACCTGCCACTTAAGTGCCAGGCAATAACCATCTCCAACAAGAGAGAATCTAACCATCTCCCCTTGACATTCAACAGCATTACCATAGCTGAATCCCCCACTATCGGCGTCCTAGGGGCTACCATTGACTAGAAACTGAACTGGAGTAGCCATATAAATACCATGGCTACAAGAGCAGGTCCGAGTCTAGGAATCCTGAGGCGAGTAACTCACCTCCTGACTCCCCAAAGCCTGTCCACCATCTACGAGGCACAAGTCAGGAGGATGGTGGAGTACTCTCCATTTGCCTGGATGGGTGCAGCTCCAACAACACTCAAGAAGCTCGACACCATCCAGAACAAAGCAGCCTGCTTGATTGGCACCCCATCTACAAACATTCACTCCCTCCACCACCGACGCACAGTGGCAGCAGTGTGTACCATCTACAAGATGCACTGCAGAAATGCACCAAGGCTCCTGAGACAGCACCTTCCAAACCCGCGACTTCTACTAACTAGAAGGACAAGGGCAGCAAATACGTGGGAACACCACCACCTGCAAGTTCCCCACCAAGTCACACACCATCCTGACTTGGAGCTATATTGCCGTTCCTTCACTGTCGCTGGGTCAAAATCCTGGAACTCCCTTCCTAACAGCACTGTGGGTGTACCTACCCCAAATGGACTGCAGCGGTTCAAGAAGGCAGCTCACCACCACCTTCTCAAGGGCAATTAGGGATGGGCAATAAATGCTGGCCTGGCCAGCGTCGCCCACATCCCATGAATGAATAAAAAAAAACAACAGTGGCTATACTTCAAAATAGTGCTTAATTCACTGGAAAGCACTTAGGGCCAATCTGAGGTTGTGAAATGTACTATATAATTGCATGATATTTCTACTTTCTTTCTATCTGGTGTCAGCCAACATGTGCTCATGTGCAGAATATTGGCAGCAGTATGTCACCATCTGTGTTATCTAAGCTTGCAGAATCTAAAGATCACTTACCTGATGCAGAACAAGCAGATGGCACATAAAAATGAAAGAATAGAAAGAGAAGAGGCATTACAGGTCCTGAACATCACTGGGTGCGACAACAGTGAGGGAGCAGGAAAGGGTGAAGCTGGCAACCTCTGCCTAGCTGAGCAGAAGCACCTTTTACGTCTTGTTCCCTCCTTAACAATTACTGATATTCAGCAACATATTGAACTTCAAATATGATCATGTTTGCAGTGGAAGGACTGTTTATTCTTTAAGGCAGTATTTGCGGACTGGAAGGATATAGTGCCAACACAGTCAATTTTCCTCAGCAAGGTGGCACCTCACAAGGCCATGCAACCTTCTGACCACCTTTGACAGTGAGCATAAAGAGACAGCAGTGGGTGGGTCACAGCTTGTAAGTAAGACGATCAAGAAGAGCAAATGCTGATGGCAGCTGTTGCCCAGAGTGGCAACACGGCTTGTGCCTCCAATTTAGTCCTTCAGGATTCTAACCCTATCAAGCCTGATTATGAAAGACGGGTTGCCATCTGAATAAGATCATTCACAGGAGTCACTTCAGTGTTTATAAAATACTCTGTAAGGTCTTCTGAGGAATATGAATGTCCACTATCTGGATCTGCAAAGTCATAGACATATGGTTGTCTGCAGTACAGTCTCCGTGACAATTTCAGTGGCATTTGCAGTGGAGTCTGCTTTGGCATGTTTTCTAAGCACAGTGGGAGGGTCTCTCATGAATGCTCACACTCTGATATGGAGGTTTTAGCTCCCATTTACAAGAGGCTGTCTTGTTTGGTTTCAACATAATGAAGGATCACAATGGGGAATCTTGATGCAGAGATTTACAGACCTCATTGCTGCCCAGAATTATTTACGGCACAGAAGGAGGCCATTCAGCTCATCGAGTCCATGCCAGCGCTCCACAGAGCTATACAGTCAGTCCCACTTCCCGACTCGATCCCAGTAGTCCTGCAAGTCTATTTCTCTCAGGTGGCCATCCAACTTCCTCTTGAAGTCATTCTTCATTTCTGCTTCCACCACCCTTGTGGGCAGCGAGTTCCAGGTCATTACCACCGGCTGCATAAAAAGACTGCTTCCTCATATTCCTGTTGCATCGTTTGCCCAAATCTTTTAATCTGTGTCCCCTAGACAGAGTACTATTTGTTAATGGGAACAGTATTTCTTTGTCTAACTTACCTAAGCCTGTCATAATCATATATACTTCTATTAAATCTCTCCTCAATCTGCTTTGTTCTAAGGAGAACAAACCCAGCTTTTTCAACCTAACCTTGTAACTAAATTTCTCCATCCCTGGAACCATTCTGGTAAATCTCCTATGTACCCTCTCAAGGACCCTCACATCCTTCCTGAAGTGTGGTGACCAGAATTGGA